>NC_061511.1:113428867-113493732 GCF_022539505.1 Lolium rigidum
TTAATACCTTGTCCCTCGATGAGGTAAAAACCCTTACGTCCTGCCTGTCTTTTCTTGATTATGATGATAATGGGTTACAATGGGGTGCCGAATAGTTCGGCTGTGATCTCGTCGAGATGGCTAATTGCTAGGGTAACCTAGCTCTAAGCTTCTGTTGGCTAAGATCGCTAAGATTGATTGTGTGTCCCTCGATAGCCCCTCTCCTGGCCTTTATATAGGAGACCAGGTCTCGAGAGGTCCAATCGAGTACGACTAGGTTTACAGTAGATCTATCTCTAAACTTTCCTTGTTCGGCACCTTCCGTGTCTTGTACTTCAAGTAACCTTACGCCGCACCGTCCTAGTGGCCCATCTTGCCATCGAGTACCTTCATGGGCCTCCAGCTGGACCGTATAGGGTAGAGCAACATCGGTTACCCGAAGGGTAATGCCCACGTCAGTAGCCCCCGAGTGTCTAGCCGAACATAGTTCGGGTAGAGACTGAAGCATGTCTTCTTCCGACGTCCTTCTCCTTGATCATTCTTGCTTTCCTTCTGTCTGCACCATTCTCTTCTATCGGGTGCGCGTCAGCGCTCCCGATGGGAGTAGCCCCCGAGTCTAGGTACGGATGCTTGCAATCCGTGTGTAGACTCAAGTTGTACCACTCGAACATTTTCCTCTACCGAAGTTTTTCCTGCAAGTCTTTGTAGGTCATCCGATATATTTTCCTTACGCAAGGGATAATGAATAACGTGCCCAACTTTTGTTGGTTAACTGCCGATGGCAAAACAACGTTACCCTACACAGAATCAAGTCCCCGGGCATGATCCTGGAGTGCGAAAAAAGTTCTGTCGGGTGCGCGTCCAGCGCTCCCGATGGGAGTAGCCCCCGAGTCTGGGCACGGGCGCTTGCGTCCGGGTGCAGACTCGAGTCAAATTTTTCCTTCGAGTTCTCATTCTGTCGGGTGCGCGTCCAGCGCTCCCGATGGGAGTAGCCCCTGAGTCTAGGTGCGGATGCTTGCAATCCGTGCGTAGACTCGAGTTGACCATCCGATACCTTTTTATTCCTTCGAATGTCTTTGACAGCGCCCATGACATCATTGATGACGCGCCGCTGTCGTGGCCCGATTGACAAGACTTGACCTAACGGGCCCACCCTAGTTCTGCGCGGGCAGTTTTTAGGTTTTGACCAGTGCACGCGCAGCGACCGAGGCGTTTCCTCGATTTTCGCGCGACGTGGGAATAATGGGCCGCCGGTTCCATTCTCTTTTCAAGCGCCACGTGTACAGCCAGATCCGCTCCACCTCCCACGACGTTTGTGGAGGTATGGCCACGATCTCACGCTAATTCCAATGGCATAAATAGAGGGCCTCCATGTTTTTACTTTTTTACGCCTCCTATTGCTCATCTTCTTCGCCCATCTTTTCCTGCTTCCTGCGTCCTCCCCTCAAAAGCTTCAGACGCCATGGGTGAAAAGAAGGGTGCCAGCGCTTCGGACGCGGCCAAAGTTAGCCGCGATTGGAGTGCCTCCACCATTTCCAACCGCGACATCAACAAGCTGCGAACCCTTGGATTCATCTCCGCATCTGAGGGTGATATTCGTCTTCCAGGTGCGGTTTCTCGCCCAAAGCCCCCGAAGGGCTTCACTGTCATGTTCACCGCCTTTTTGTTCTGTGGTCTTTCTCTTCGGGCCCACGAGTTCCTTCGCTCTCTTCTTTTCTTTTACGGGATCCAGCTCTGGCAGCTGACCCCAAACTCCATCCTCCACCTTTCTATCTTCATCACTGTTTGCGAGGCCTTCCTCGGCATTGACCCTCACTAGGGTCTTTGGAGGAAGATCTTCTACGTGAAGCGCCACAATGACATCAATGGCCCCCCCGTCGTTGGTGGCGTTGGCTTTGTTGTTAGGAAGGAGGTCGACTACCTTGATTATCCAATGAAGGAGTCCGTCCAAGGCTGGCGCAACAAGTGGTTTTATCTGCGAGACCCTTTAGTGCCTGGGCGACGCTCAAACCTTCCTCCCTTTGAAGATAAACATATAGCTAAGCCGAAGAAATCTTGGCAAAACACCCTTTCTCCCGAAGAAAGATTGACAGCCGACAGGCTGTTCGACCAAATCGACATCCTGAAGAATACGGGAGGCTTGACAATGTGCGGCACTGAGGTTGTCTCAGTGTTCCTACAACATCGAGTGCAACCGTAAATGTCTCGCCCCCATCAGTTGTGGCTTTACACGGGCAAAGATGATGGGTCCAGAGTTAGCTCTGCCGATCTTTCGGCTGAAGACCTCCGAGACGAAGTCCGCCGCTTAACGTGCCTTAGTATGAAGGACAACATCGTCCTGACATCAGCTCGTTCTCCTTATGATTCTGACCATCTTCCGACCGAGGTAATCCCCTGTTGTTTCTTGCTTGCTGTTGTTACTCTCCTTTTTTGTTGTGTCTCACAAATTCCCTTTCTTCCACAGGCCCCCACCGTTGCTCAATGCTATCCTCCTACACCCGAGAGCGGTGTGGAACCAGAGGATGATGACGATGATTCTGAGGGGACCGACGACGCCCAGCATGCCCTTGAAGACACTGATGTCCAAGAGGAAGAAGCTGCCGAAGATGACGCCTTCGTCAGGAGTAGGCGCCGAAAGCAGGTACACGACGAATTTATCACGACGGCTGAATCAAGTCCTAGCGGAGGAGATAATGATGCCGATGAAACCGCCGAACCTCCCCCCGTCAAGAAGATTTCAACAAGTTTCTTCGCAGGCGAAGATGACCTGGACCTGTGAGCGTCTATACTCCTTTCTTGATTTATTCCTCGTCACTTTGTATGCTAACCGTGCACTGCATTTAAGTAGCTCTGATGATGATGATGATGAAGTTCCTCTCGCGAAGAGGGCCAAATTTTCTCCGAGAGAGCTGCATCGGCTAAGGAATCTAATCCCTCTCCTGCCAAGTCGACACCTCCCTCGCGAACGGTCGTAGAGAAGGTTCCAGTGTCGACTGTTATTCCTCCTGGCGATGCTCCTACTTCGTCGGCTGGTCACGATCATGTAAGTACTCAGTCTGCTTTGCTTCGCCAAGTTTCTATCGACGGAGTCTTCCTGATGCTGTGGTGGAATTCGCCGAACAATTCACTTGACTAGAGGCCGAAAACTCCCAACTTCGAAAGACTATCAGATCTTCGGCTGATCAGGTACTTGAAGCCAACAGGCTTGCCACCGACGCCAAGAATGAGAACGTCTTGCTGAAGGAAGAGTTGAAGAAGCTGAAGCAGCGGCTGAAGGATGAACAGGATGCCAGGCGTGCGACAGCGGCCGCAGTCGACAAGAAGGGAGGCGTCCTCCGCGAATCCATCAAGGATTTATTAGGTAAAATCCATGGTACACCGTTTCTTTCTTGGTGTTTCTGTTATTGATTACTGATCTGTCTTTCTCATCAGCTTCGGGAGGACTCTACAGCCGACGCCTTGTCACTTGCCGCTGAGTCTAACGTCCAAGTCCTTGGTCTTTTGAAAAAGACCAAAGGAGCGCTGTCGAGGCTATACTCACTGGTAGAAAAAAGGGCTTCCGTCCAGCCCCATTAGTCGCGAAACTATAGGAACCGCGACCAATGGGGTCTTTAGTCGCGGTTCGGGAGGCGAACCGCGACCAAAGGCCTGGGCCCAGCGCGCTCGGTGGCCAGGCCGGTGGACGGGAGGGGCTTTAGTCGCGGTTGGCCGTGCCAACCGCGACTAAAGCCCCTCCCCTATATATACCATTCAGCCCACAACACTTAGCCATTTGGTGCCACTTCTCTTCACAAACTTCACAAGGGGGTGTAGGTTTGCTTTTGGATCCTCTTATGCACACAAGGTGTTTGATGAAATGCCCCAAGAGCATGAAACAGACATGATATGAAGTGTCGGAGCCACACTTGATCGAGCTTCCTCATTTATTTTCTCCTCCTCGATCGCGGTTAGCAACTTGAACCTTTCATATGTGTCATTGATAAAATATGCATGTGTGTAGTTCATTGTTTAATTTCTATTTAGTTTAACAAATGCATGATGGTTAATTAGATATTTTATATTATAATAATGCAGATGAATCAGCAATGGATGTACGCTAACCGACTCTCCGGCGAATTCACTACGGGTTTGAAAGATTTCCTCGTAGTGGCTAGTGCGAACAAGCAGGGGGGTTTTGTTATCTGTCCATGTGTTGGCTGTAAGAATCAGAAGGGTTACTCTTCCTCAAGGGAAGGTCACCTGCACCTGATTCGGCATGGTTTCATGCCAAGCTATAATTGTTGGACCAAGCATGGAGAAAGAGGGGTTATAATGGAAGAAGATGAAGAAGGGGATGATATCATCGATGAAAACTATCTTGATCATTTCGGTGATACTTTCATGGAGGATGCTGAAGGTGGGGAAGGTGAAGGGGAAGGTGAAGGGGAAGGTGAAGGGGAAGGTGATCAAGAAGAGGCACGTGATGAGCCCGCTGATGATCTTGGTCGGACCATTGCTGATGCACGGAGACGCTGCGAAACTGAAAAGGAGAGGGAGAATTTGGATCGCATGTTAGAGGATCACAAAAAGTCGCTGTACCCAGGATGCGATAATGGTCTGAAAAAGCTGGGCTGCACACTCGGATTTGCTGAGATGGAAGGCACAGGAAGGTGTAGCCGACTCGGGATTTGAAAACTTGCTGAAAATGTTGAAGAATATGTTTCCAAAGAATAACGAGTTGCCCTCCGAGTACGTACGAAGCAAAGAAGGTTGTCTCGCCCTCTAGGTTTAGAGGTTCCGAAGATACATGCATGCATCAACGATCGCATCCTCTACCGCGGTGAATACGAGAATTTGAATGAATGCCCGGTATGCACCGCATTGCGTTATAAGATCGAGGCGATGACCCCGGTGACGATGTTGAGGGCCGAAACCCGGGAAGAAGGTTCCCGCCAAGGTGATGTGGTATGCTCCTATAATACCATGGTTGAAACGTCCGTTCAGGAACAAAGAGCATGCCAAGTTGTTGCGATGGCACAAAGAGGACCGTAAGTCGGACGGGGAGTTGAGACACCCCGCAGATGGAACGCAATGGAGAAAGATCGACAGTGAGTTTAAAGATTTTGCAGCTGACGCAAGGAACATAAGATTTGGTCTAAGTACAGATGGCATGAATCCTTTTGGCGAGCAGAGCTCCAGCCATAGCACCTGGCCCATGACTCTATGCATCTACAACCTTCCTCCTTGGTTGTGCATGAAGCAGAAGTTCATTACGATGCCAGTGCTCATCCAAGGTCCGAAGCAACCCGGCAATGACATCGATGTGTACCTAAGGCCATTAGTTGATGAACTTTTACAGTTGTGGGGCAGACCTGGTGTCCGTGTGTGGGATGAGCACAAAGAAGAGGAATTTGACCTACGAGCGTTGCTTTTCGTAACCATCGACGATTGGCCTGCTCTTAGTAACCTTTCGGGACTGTCAAATAAGGGATACAATGCATGCACGCACTGCTTACATGAGACTCAAAGTGTACATTTGCCAAATTGTAAGAAGAACGTGTACCTTGGGCATCGTCGATTTCTTCCGAAAATTCATCCAGTAAGAAGGCAAGCATTACAACGACAAGGCAGATCACCGGCCGAAGCCTGCGGAACGCACTGGTGCTGAGGTATTTGATATGGTCAAGGATTTGAAAGTCATCTTTGGAAAGGGTCCTAGCGGACAATCAATTCCGAAGGGAGCCGACGGGCACGCACCCATGTGGAAGAAGAAATCTATATTCGGGAGCTAGAATATTGGAAAGTCCTAGATGTCCGCTCTGCAATCGACGTGATGCATGTTACGAAGAATATTTGCGTGAACCTCCTAAGCTTCTTGGGCTTGTATGGGAAGACAAATGATACAAAGGAAGCACGGCAGGACCATCAACGTTTGAAAGACCCTGATGACCGGCATCCGGAATGGTTTCAAGGTCGTGCCAGCTACGCTCTGACCAAAGAAGAGAAGGTCATCTTTTTTGAATGCCCGAGCGAGTATGAAGGTCCCGTCCGGATTCTCGTCCAATATAAAGGGAATAATAAACATGGCGGAGAAAAAGTTCCAAAACCTGAAGTCTCACGACCGCCACGTGATTATGACGCAATTGCTTCCGATTGCTTTGAGGGGCTCCTGCCGGAAAATGTTCGAGTAGCCATTGTGAAGCTATGTGCATTCCTCAATGCAATCTCTCGGAAGGTAATCAATCCAGAAGTTCTACCACGGTTACAGAACGATGTGGTCCAATGTCTTGTCAGTTTCGAGTTGGTGTTCCCGCCATCCTTCTTCAATATTATGACGCACCTCTTGGTTCACCTAGTCGAAGAGATTTCCATTCTCGGTCCTGTATTTCTACACAATATGTTCCCCTTCGAGAGGTTCATGGGAGTATTAAAGAAATATGTTCGTAACCGTGCTAGGCCAGAAGGAAGCATCGCCAAGGGCTATGGAAATGAGGAGGTAATTGAGTTTTGTGTTGACTTTGTTCCTAACCTTAAGCCGATTGGTCTTCCTCGATCGCGGCACGAGGGGAGACTAAGGGGAAAAGGCACGATCGGAAGGAAATCAACGATATGTATGGACGCCCATTCTCTGACTGAAGCACACCACACAGTTCTGACCAATTCCAGCTTGGTGGCTCCGTACTTTGAGAAACACAAGAATATTTTACGCTCGGACAACCCGGGAAGCCTCGAATCCTGGATTAGGAAGGCCCACATGGAGACTTTCGGCAGTTGGTTGAGAAAACATTTAATGAATGACAATGCTTGTTGTAGATCAGTCTGTACATGTTGGCCAAGACACCATCTTCGACTATAACGACTTTCCAAGGGTACGACATAAATGGGAATACATTTTACACGATCGCCCAAGATAAAAAGAGCACCAACCAAAACGAGTGGTGTCCGCTTTGATGCAGCAACCGAGAATGGGCAAAAGGTCACATATTATGGTTACATAGAGGAGATATGGGAACTTGACTATGGACCCTCCTTTAAGGTCCCTTTGTTCCGGTGCAAATGGTTCAAGCTAACAGGAGGTGAGGTAAAGGTGGACCAGCAATACGGAATGACAATGGTGGATTTCAACAATCTTGGTTACCTTGACGAATCATTCGTCCTAGCGAAAGATGTCGCTCAGGTTTTCTATGTCAAGGACATGAGTAGCAAACCGAGGAAACGGAAAGATAAGAAAACGATCAGTACATCATGCGATGATCCAAAGCGGCCACATTGTTCTTTCAGGGAAAAGAAACATCGTGGGAGTGGAGGACAAGACAGACATGTCAGAAGATTATAATATGTTTGGTGAAATTCCGCCCTTCAAAGTGAACACCGACCCAAGCATTAAGTTAAATGATGAGGATGCTCCATGGATACGGCCCAATCGTAAGCAAGCAGGGACACAAGGGAAGAAATGATGTGTAATAATTTATTGTACCAAACTTTGTTGAATGGATCATGTGAATTATATTATCCGTGATGTGTTTTGGTGTCCATTTTAGAATGATTCGATTGATTCGAGATAGCACTGATGATACATGAAATTTGGAGTGATTTAGTCATACTCCTGCCTAGGCGTATAATATGCATACTCGTAGTCTTCGTAGCCGCCGCCGTTGTACTGGTAGTCGTCGCCTTCTAAGTTGCCGCCGTCGTCGTCGCTGCTGTCGTCGCTGTCGTCGGGCGGCGCTCGTGGGTCGAACTGAGGGTAGCGCAGGCGGGGAATATCGCCGGCCGTGATGTAGTCCATGACGCTCTGCAGAGTCCGGCCGTACCACCATAGCCGACGGCCGGCCTCGTGGAAGTTCCCAGGAGGCAGACCGTCCTCCTCATACCTGGCGAGCGCCCTCTCACGCCGATTGATGAAGAAGGCGTCCCAAGTATGCTGGTTATCGGGATGCCGGCGGGGATTCATCCGCTGCTCCGGCGTGAGGTCGAGGTAGTAGTGGTTCGTGATGGCCGCCGGCGCGCGGTACCCTGAGGGACGGGAGGGACCGGCACGCCGCCGGCGCTTAGGCTCCAGCGGGCGGGGACGCGGTTGCCCGGTGGGCAAGGGTAGTTCGAGGCGCAAAGCTCCTCCACCTGCTGGTAGATTAGAGTGGGTGCGGTGGAAGCCATGAGAGAGTGATGAGAGATTGTAGAGATGTGATAATGCTGGCCAAGCCGGGCTACATATATGTAGTGAGAAATGGCGGGAAAAATGGGAGCGGGAAGACAGGAGGCGGGAAGAAAGTGGCGGGAAGAAAGAGGCGGGAAGAAAGTGGCGGGAAGAAAGAGGCGGGAAGAAAGAGGCGGGAAGAAATAGGCGGGAAGACAGGGAAGAAATGGCGGGAAGAAGAGGAATCCAGAGCTGGTCATCTAATCTTTATTCCCGGCTGGTGGGTGCAACCGGGACTAAAGGTGGTATAGTATCATCTAATAAAACTGTCGGTGGGATAAGGACGTCTGGGTAAGCTTTAGTCCCGGCTGGTGGGTGCAACCGTGGCTAAAGCTGTCGGCAGGATAAGGACGCGCGTGGGTGGACGCACTGCTCGATGTAGGGCACGACGCCGGAAAGACAGAGGCGGCCGGGAAGAACTGGTGGGAAGAACTTTAAATGAATTAGTTTTATTTTTCTGAATTTTTTGATATATTATTTGTATTTTTAAGATTTTTAAATGAATTACTTTTATTTTTCTGAATTTTTTGATATATTATTTGTATTTTTAAGATTTTTAAATGATTTAGTTTTGTTTTTATGAATTTTTTGATATATTATTTGTAATTTTAAGATTTTTAAATGAATTAGTTTTATTTTTCTGAATTTTTTGAAATATTATTTGTATTTTTAAATTTTTTAAATGAATTCGTTTTATTTTTCTGAATTTATTGATATATTATATGTATTTTTCAGATTTTGAAATGAATTAGTTTTATTTTTCTGAATTTATTGATATAATATATGTGTTTTTAACATTTTGAAAAAGAAAAGTAATTTGAAAAATACCTTTAGTCGCGGATGGGGACCCCAACCGCGACTAAAGGGTATTTTTCCGCGGGAAACGAAAACCCGGCGAAAAAATACCCTTTGGTCGCGGTTGGGGTCGCCAACCGCGACTAAAGGGCCTTTAGTCGCGGTTGGCGACCCCAACCGTGACCAAAGGTCGTTCCCTATTTAAACGCCTCGCGCACGCGCGAGGCGGTTCACTTCGTCTCCCCGATCGATCTCCTCTGCCGCGCCTCCGTCGTCCGCACTCCGTCGTCGCCGCCCTCTGCCGTCGCCGCCCTCGCCGTCGCCCCCACCGTCGTCGTCCTCCACCGCCGTAAGTCGACGCGCCGCGCCTCTCCGCCGGTTACGTATACTGTCGCGCGCGCACGCGCGCGCGCCGCCGCGCGCCTCCCTCGCCGTTCGCCGCCCGACGCGACGTCACCGCGCGCCCGCCGCCCTCGACTACCGCGCGTGCCGCCCTAACTTCCGCCGCCCGGCCAGCGCGTGCGCCGCCGTGTGCGCGCCATCGGCGCATACGCGCAGATCATGAGAGAGCGAGAGAGAGAGAGAGAGAGAGAGAGATGAGATGAGATGAGAGAGGGAGAGGAGAGAAGGGCCAGGGGCGCCCTGGCCGGTTTTTTTTTTGTTTTTTTAAAATCGTAACTAAGTTTTTTAATTAAAATTGTAACTTAATTAAATTTTAAAAACGTGTGTATATATGTGAAGAACTAGGTAATTTGTAACTAAGTTTTTTTGTTTGAAACTAAAAAAAACTTAGTTACAAATTCAAAAAACAAAACTAAAAACTTAATTAAATTTGTAACTTTAATTAAATTGTAAACGTGTATATATATATGTGAAGAACTAATTTGTAACTAAGTTTTTTTGTTTGAAACTAAAAAAAACTTAGTTACAAATTCAAAAAACAAAACTAAAAACTTAATTAAATTTGTAACTTAATTAAATTGTAAACGTGTATATGTGAAGAACTAATTCGCCGCCAATGCGCTCGTCCTCCTCCGCCTCCCTCTCCGTGACGCCGTCGTCTGCCGCCCCGTCTCGCGCTCTTCCGCGACCGCCACCGCCACCGCCCTTTTGCCACCGCCCTTTCGCCGCCGCCACCGCCACCGCCCCCCTTTCGCCACCGCCACCGCCCCCCTTCTTGACTTAATTAATTAGTTTTTACTACATGTTTTCAGGACTGAGATATGGCGGACGATAGAGCTGACCCGATTATGGACAACTATGATCAAGAAGCTGAAGACCATTTATTTGGCATCATAAAAGGCGATATTATTTATGTGCCGACCGAACAAGATGAAGAAGAGGATATTTCTTCTTATCTGAATCTTGACGGTCAAGATGAAGGCCGTCAGCAAGATGATGGGGAAGAAACATCGATAAACGACGATCTTCAATTGCAAGTAGCAACCAGCTCCGGCGCCGAGGTATATATACACGTTGAGCCTCTGGTGATACAAACTTACTGATTTGAATAAATATGTGTGTACTAATGCGCGCGACTCTCTTTCTTATTTTAGCCCTCGGCCGGATCGTCGAAACAATCGAGTACGTCGTCAAAGCGTGGCGCAACCAAGACGCTCAAACAAGGAGAAACATATACCATCGAGGTTGTCGACAGTGCAACCGGCAGGCCGCTGGAGCCCCGCAAGCACTCCACCAAGTTTATCAACCAATGCGGAGCCGTTGTTAGAGACAACGTCTCGATCACCCTCCAGGAGTGGAATGAGCCAAAGAAGGCACGTCTTGGTTTCACTTTTGCCGACAAGAGAACAAAAAAAGATTGCTTGAAAAAACTTATGGAACATTTCGTCCTACCTCCGGAATACCACAAGTTCGATGAGGAGGGTAACAAGATTGAGGAAAACAAGAAGAGGAGGAGGCTAGTCAAAGAGTTCGCTCTTCATAAGATGGCCGAAACATTCCGGAAATTCAAGCAAAATCTAACCCGTGACTATGTCAACCAGAACAAGACTCCGGATTTCACAGGACAATATGAGAAACTGAAACATGATTGACCAGAATTTGTGAAGCAGAAGAAATCGGAGCAGTTCATTGAATTATCAAAAAAAATAAGGAAAATGCGGCTAAGAAGGAGTACAATCATATTATGGGCCGGGAGGGTATCGCCTTTGGGAGCCTAGGTGGGAGAAGATGGAGAACAAGCTGAGGACGCGAGGAATCCGTCCAGGTACGGAGGGATGGGACCCAAGGGCCAAAAGTTGGTGGTACGGGCATGGGGGAACGCTAGACCCGGAGACAGGGGCGTGTGTTCACCGGGACAAAACGTTTAAACCCACCCAAGCCCTTATTGACGCAATGAGGGATGCTCAACTGGGGAAGATCAAGTTCAACAGAGAGAACGACGCGCTGACAAAAGCCCTCGGGAATCCTGAACACGGAGGACGTGTACGAGGCATGTCCGGGAACATTCCGTGGAAAGTAGGGTTCTCCCAGGACGATGACCCGTACGGTTACAGAAGCCATAAGAGAAAGATGGATCGGGAAAAAGATGTTGTGGCGCGGTTGGTATCGGAATTCGATGAGATGAAGAAAACCGTGAATATACTAGTACAAGAAAGATCGGCAGTTGGGACGAATGAAGATCATCCATCGGATCTCGGAAGCCAGCAGCGGAGAAGCAGCGTGGCTTCCACGGAGGCCCCGCCGGCCGGTGCTAATGCACCGGCGATCGATATTACTGCACCGGAGCCTCCTCGCTACCCCGTGGACGATGTAAAGCAGATGAAAGAATGTCATCTGCATTATCCAATTGGGAACATGTCCACGAAGGTAGCCATCGGCAGTGCTTTACCATGTGAGCCCGGAGCACTCCACCACAACAACCCCATTCCGGATGGCTATGCTCGTGTCACGGTGGAGGAAATAGTCCCGGGGTTTGAGGAACTGGAGATTGACATTGCTACACCCGAAGGGGAGAGAAGACTTGGAGGTGTCAAGCGCCAGTTCATTCTATGGAAAAAGAAGTTTATCAAGTTTCCAGACGAGGCGCCAAGGCAAACAAGTCCACCCCCCTCCGGTGGTGGTGGCGGTGGCGGCGGCGGTGGTGGTGGTGGTTCACCTACACCTCCTTCACGTCAGCCGACGCTGCCCCCCAATTCACCTCCGGCGGGTAAGCAGACGCCGCCCCCCAGTCCTCGTCCGGCGGGTGATCAGACGCCGCCCCCCAATCCACCTCCGGCGAAGAAGCAGAAGCAGTCCTGGGTTATTAACCCGGAGCCTTATGTACCTAGAACCACAAAGATACCAGAGCCATCACTGAAGCCTCTCATCCCGAGGCCTTGGGAACTTAGTGTCGAGGAAAATGCAGCGGCCGTGGCTGCTCAGCATGAGAAATGGAAGGCGGACTGCAAGAAGAAAAGAGAGCCCGAGCCCAAGCCAGTATTTTCTGAGAAGGAAAAGAGCTGGGCTAAGTCATTTTTGAACACACCGTCCCAAGCCGCGAAGAATCTGCCTGACGACTATGCACGTGAACTTCGTAGGGAAGCACTCGCATTCAAGAGGAACCAAGAGTTGGCGGAGAAGCAGGAGGAGGCCGAGAAAGAATTAGAAAGTAAAAAAGGGGGGAAACAAGTTGCCCAGCTCGGGGAACAAAGTAAACAATCGATCGCCCCGCTCATAGTGAAAGCCGCCGGTCCGGATGCCCTGATATCATAGCAGCTGCGGCAGCACAGGGATAGACTGTAACGAGTGCCAGAGAACAAGCGGCCAACTTAGGTATCACTCTTCGTGCACTGTTAGGCCTTGATGAGGCGCCAATGAAGGACGTGGTAATTACATATGTGCCGAATGGGCCTCTCGTCGAGCCTGCGCAGGAAAAGGATCTACCTCGACAAATGACAGGTCTGCTAAATTGGTACAAGGGTTACATAAAACTTAAAAACGCCAAAGACTATTTATGCGGAAGTTAGACATGAGCATCACTTCAAACATTACTATATAACAATTCATCGGAGTGAATTGTTCTAGCTGTTCAATCTGCGCGAGCTCGACAAATCTATCATCAGTTGCTATGTTCTGTAAGTGATTTATTAATTTCTACCCCATCTCGTTCATTGCATGCACAATACCCGTGCGTTGCTACGGGTATATCAATTGTTTACCTCATACATTTAGTAAAATTGTCCGTGCGTTGCATCGGGATAAATAAATATTCAAATACTCTTGTAAAATATCTGTGTTAACACTTCTCCTCTTGGTCACCATCGTTGATGTTGGTCATGTTTTCTCCTATTTTTGATGAACATAATTTATTTTAAAAGTCCATCGATGCACCGACTTGTAAAACCACACTTATAATGATGGTGGCATCTAGTATCTAGTCAATTGGCTGTGAGTGAAAAAACATGCATGGGCTGTGAGATGAGAAGCATGATAGCGGATCTCACAATGGTGGCATCATCGACCACTTCCGAATTTGGCTCCTAAAATGTGTTGCTCAATGGTGTTGGTCTTGAACTCTTGATGGACACTTATCAAATCGAAGGACGTCAACAATAGCTATCTTTTTTTCACACACGAAGCCACACAACACACACACCCATGGCTTATCCTAGTTTGTGTTATTGATCAAGGTTCGTTTGTGTGACTTGCCAGAGCCCGTATTGTTTGTCCAAGAGCACCTCCCTCATTTAAATTATATTAAAAAGTATTTGTAATACTTTATTATGGTATGGAACTGAACCAGGAACCCGCTACCAAAAATTTACACTATTTTGTGAAGAAATTATCTTCCTTGTAAAAGCACTTAATCCGAGTGGAGATTTTCTGATTCCAAATATATTTTTCTGCATGAGAAATCCGTTGAATTTCTTCTTTATTCAGTATATGCTCAAATCCACGTTGAAAAAAAAGTCAGTATATGCTCAAATATACTGAGTGATGCATGCAGTCAGCTGTATATTGTTCAACCATCCTCCAGATATTTTGGCAGCCAAGAATACTTACAACTCCTCTGCCGGCGGGAAAGGCACACTACGCTTCTCTAGGTAACACCCTCTTTCATCGATTGATCCTGTTGCGGGCGGGCGTGGAACTGCCAGCCGCCGGCGTAGGGACTCGTCGTAGAGGAAAGCTGGCGAGGCTATGGAAGTTATTTCTGAGCCCATAGTCTGATCCATCTCAATGCACCCGATGTTACAGTTATTTGACTAAAGTGCTAAAGAGCTGGTTGGCGTCGTATTGATCCGGGAGGCTTACTGAGGTTCTACGCGGCTGAGGCGAGTGGCGCCAAACCCTTCTTGGCGTCGAGAACTCCAGATCAATAGATTGTGGTTGTTTTTTTATGAGGGACGAAGTAATCACCCCGGGGACGCTCGCAGCGGGAATCCCTCCCTGATTTCTTCCTTGTGGGATCGTGCGCGTGGGTTTCCCTTCCGTTTTTATTTGCTGGGATCCTGGCTCTGGTCCTCGTCGACACGTCGTCGTTGGTTGATCAGTCGAGCTCGATGCGGAAGGCGAGATCGCCGTTCATGGTGGCGGTGACGTACTTCGGTTCGACCCAGGAGCAGGCCGGACGTCGCGCCCCGGCTTCGGCCACGAACTCCTCTGGCCGCCGCCCCCCGCTGCTCAACAAGCTTCTTTCAGAGAATACGTGATGGCGAGTTCCAGGCCAGACGCGGTGGCGGGCGATAGGAGAGGCTGCACGCCGAGAGCTGTGGTAGCGAGACTGTCGATCGATATGGCGGTCGTGGCTGTTGTGCTTGGCCCTGTTCATCCGGATATCGCCGTCGAAAGGGTCGGGTGGAAGAGTAGATGCGGTCAATCGACGGTGTGTAGGTATTGGTAGTTTCCATGGTGGTCGATCTTACCTCATCGTATATGTACAAGGAAAGACTAAACGTGCTCAACGTGGAGTAGTTATCTTCACGATACGTGCGGGACGAGGAGGTTTGCTCCATCCGGTTTGTTCTCGCTCGGGAGAAGGAACGCTAACTCCTCCGTTTTTTCCGCCGTTTCTTTGTTGGGCTTGTTTTCCGTGAGCGAGGGGGCGGGAGCGAGGGCGTGGCCCATATGTGCGAGGCGAGACCGGATCGGCACAGCCCATGGATGCGACGATCGAGCGCACAATCGATCGACGCAGGCGCGAGCGAGGGACGGGATGGGACGACGTACCACGGTCGTATTGACATTTAATAGTAAAGATATATATATATATATATATATATCTTTACTATTAGGTGCCGATACGACCCGTACGTCGTACGTCGCATCGATCGATCGATTCGATCGACTGTTTACATAGCGTGTGGCCCATATACACAATCAGAAAGGCCCAATTAAACAGAATCCAATTTGCAGAAAATCTAAAGAACTGAACCAGGACACAACCGAGTTTGCTTGCGCTCCTATCGAGATGGCCGGAGGCGCTGCTGTAGACCGGCAGGGGCAACGCGCCGGCGGTGGTGATGGGGATGGCGGCAGGGATGGGGGCCCGGACCTCGACGGATTCATCTGCCAGAGCTCGGTGGAGAGGCCCCTCCCCTGCCTTGCTCGCGATGAGCCAGTGCGTAGGAGACCGGCGGCCGGCGGCTCAGGCCTCGACGGATTAATCTACCATAGCTCGACCAACAGGGGCGACACACTGGCGGTGGTGCCCTCTCATCATCCCTTATATCGCTGTCTTCTTCGTTCTTGAAGGAATCAGAACCTCACAATGGGCAGCCCTTCAGATCTCGCCGCATCCCACACGCGCAGATAGAGCAGAGCAGCATCTCCTCATGAGAGAAGAGATACAGAGAGAGCAGATGCAGCGCACTCGTGAAGTACAGAGAGCAGCGGGGCGAGTGGCATACAATGGCGCTCCGGACAGCAATCGGGCAACGCGATTGTTGGCAAACAACTACAGGCAACTACAGGCTGCACTATCAGATTAATTTTGTGCCACTACATGAAGGGTAAGCAGATGAAGAAGAACTGTTCCTTCTGAATTTTATAAGTTTGTGAGTTGCAGCCCAAAGAAAGGTCCAGATTGCATCAACTAAGTTTGAACTGAATTCAGTTTTCGAGAAGAAAAACAGGGGAGAACAAATCCAATTGAACGCACGTCCTTTATACACTTCAGTACCGCTCAGGATCTACACTCGAAACAAAGTGGGCGACGAGAGGGAAAATTGATCTTACCTGTTTCTAGACGTGATCCTCAAGTGTGAAAGATGGCAAAAGCTTCTTTTATGTAGCTTTTTTCATACCTAACAGACTTTTTTGAGCCAATGAATGTCCTCGCAAGCACAATCTGAAACCATGACTTGTGTGCTTGTCTGATATAGTCTCGAGGCATTTGCAAATTATAACAGTTCGTTCAGTACATTTCAACCTGCCATGAGTTTTATAAAAGAAGAAACACATTGAATAGTACTTCAACACTGAGTGAAAGTGTATTTTACTAGCATTTTGTTTTGCTTACTGGAAGCTCCGCTAATTACCATGGGTGCTTATATACTTTTGTTTTTTTATTATTGCTTACAGTTAGGAATACCCAGTAGCAGTGCTACATTTTTAACACCGGTCTGAGTGAATCATGCTGCTCTAAATACTACTATTAATTTGGAGTTTCTCTAACATGATCGTCTTGTGCAGACTTTGTATATGCTGATAAAAGGTGATGTTGCATTGAAGCTGCCGTACTGCATCGCTGTGTCTGGGTTCTTGTTCGTGCTCTTCACATTCGGGTATTCCGTAACCTGTTGGCACTAAGTATTTGATTGGGATTCTCCACGGTGTTCAGAGTCATCTACATACTATGGTGCTTGCATGTGCGTTTTTGCTCAAAGACGGCATGCACGCGTCGCCTCAGGACCTCTAGCATCATTGGTGACACACGGAGCAGGGTCTTCAACAACATCGAAGCATCATTGAGCCCGGTACTCGCATACAACACCGACATAGAGATCCAGGTAACGAGCCGGCCACCGATGGTGAAGAATATTTACTTTTCCCAATAGCCATAGCAAGTCTATGTGCACACACTAAATTTTCTATGAAACATACAATCATCTGCGAGTAGGGCGGACATTAAGCGAAAGATATTTCTATGTCCGTTAGTAACATACTGTTATTAACTAAAAGTAGATAGATGAATATTTCATACGGCCCTTTTCTCTTATATAGTACAAACGAGTAGATCAAATAAAAAAATAAAGGTTATAATAAAAAGGAGAACCGGGGATTTTGGGCAAAGCTTAGGTCGCGTTGACATTTTTCATCCATAAGTTGAATTTTTCCTGGTGCAACGCACGGGCAGATGTCCTAATTTCCTTATATACACATGTGTGGCACGAAAAATAACTTGAGGAAGCCGTAGCAACGCACGGGCATTCAACTAGTATATATATACTAGTTGAATGTCCGTGCGTTGCTACGGAATATAATAGATGCTGAACAAAGAAGAAAACATGGCCGCGCGTTGAGTCGGAACTCGGTAGGTAGAAATCCACAAACACAAGAAGACCAAGTTAAAATCCTTCAAATAACACAATGTTCTAAGTGCTATAATAAAGTTATATAAATACATATAAAAAGAAAGAATTGACATATTTGAAATATTTATTTAAGTGACCTGAACCTCCAAGCTTTTCTTTTGCTTACGTAATCGTCGAGCGCTATCTTCCTTTGCACCAACGTAATAAAGCATGAGGAGCAATATTCTGATATTGATTCACGTATATACATCTATAGATGAATCTATATTGAACACTTATCACGAATTCAGTTTTGTACATAAATTCTTCAGCCAATTGATGCTCTCGGCCGGGTCTTTTCCTTCATCCGCATCACCCTGCAGATTACTGTGTAACGTTTTGTTTCCTTGCTAAGCCCGAAGTCCAAGAACCAAGATATGCCTAACGTAGCTAGGTTCTCAAATAAAAGAGAGAAAAGAATGCTAATCGTTCATCCACTCTGGTTTCGATACAAGGTTAGGGAGTCAAGAGTAAGAAAACTCTAAAGACTCCTGTTCCTTGCAAGCCACATACTCCCGAAAAAGCAGATCCATAGTGGCCGATGCTCGTATTCTTTCACCAACCAGTCATCTCAATTCTGCTTTGGTGTCGTGCTAGTTCTTCCGCAACTGAAGAGAGTAGACCCCCAAAAATTCAGGTGCAGCGAAGCGCGGTATGACTCCCGTGACGAGGGCGGCATCAAGGCCTATTGGAAGCTACGCTGGTATGACTCCCTTAACGCGGACGGCGGTGGCGCCAACAACAAACCGGTGATGCTGTTGTCTCGGTTGCCCGGTCCTGCTCTTTGCCCTTGCCCTGAATTGTGTTCGGCATCATATATATATATATATATATATATATATATATATATATATATATATATATAGGTATATATATAGCCCAACTATTCTCGAACCCCCCTTAAGAGGGGTTCTAGAATAACTATTCTCGAACCCCCTATTCCCGCTTTAGTTTCTACCGGATCCGAGCCCTCTGTCCGAAGTCTGAACCGCCGCCCACCCAGCGAAACCACACCTACGTAAAAAAAAAAAAACCCTGCATTCCCCACCTCCCTCCCCGCGCCCCTCCACCCGACCAACCCGCCGCCACCCAGCCTCCCCCGACGCACCTACCTCCTCCGGTCACCGCCACCCGGCCTCCCCCGACCCGCCTACCTCCTCCGGTCGCCGCCAGCCGCCCTCCAGGTCGCGCGCTGCCGCCTCCCGGGCTCCATCGCGCGAGCGCCGCGACGAGGCCTCCACCGCGCTAGCGCCGGTGCCTCCCGACCTCCAAATCGCGAGCACCGCCGCCTCCGCGCGCCTCCCGAATCCCCGCCGCCGTGCGCCTCCCGGATCCCCGCCGCCGGACCTCCCTCCCCAACGGCCCGGCCCCGGCCTCCATCCTCCACCACGCGACCCGGCCTCCTTCCTCCATGCGCGCCGCCCCGGAGCCCTTCTCCGCATCCCCTCCTCCTGTCGACCGAGGAGCACCACGGACAGACGGGACGCCCGCGCGAGAAGATCCGCCGTCGTCCGGCCGCCATGGTCCAGCTCGTGCATGTGGCCGGCCGACCCACGGCGCAATGTGTGAGCGGCCGAGGTCAGGGGATCTCCTCCACGCATGGTCCTGGTGCGGGCGGTGAAGACCTAGGCGGCGCCTTCAGCGAACTCCGCCCCTACACGTACCAGCCCCTCCTTCTATCTAACTCCACGGCCGGTGGGAGGAGCTCGCCGTGGCGCTGGATTGGGGGCGGGGAGGCTCGGAGGAAGAGATTGCAGTCACCTTCCTGCAGCTTCTGCTACCTGCGACCACCGCCCCAAGCTGCTGCCGGCGGCAACGTCCCCGAGATCCTGCCGGCGGCAACATCCCCGAGATCCTGCCGGCGGCGACCTCTCCGGCATGCTGCTGCAGGTCACATTTCAAAACCAACGACCAGGGGAGATCGTCAAAGGTGGCTGCTCAAACTTTCTCAAACTTCCTCTGTATGTACAATGTTCTCATAACAATCCCTTTTTTCAGTTTCATAGATAGCCAACTCTTATTGATGAATTGATTTGTTAATAACAAATTGCGGAAACATTACGAGAGATGAAATGGATTTAAAACTGATTCATTATGAGATGAAATATTGATGGACTAAATATGTGTGTAAGTGACCATCATGTGGTCATCCTTATATGCTTTGCATTGCCAGATTGACTAGGATTAGCATGGATATGGAGAAAGACCTAAGCGTGCAAGAATATTTTGAGAGTTCAGTATATATAGATGCTTAGTTGTCCTAGGTATTTGTTGTTCAATGTTACTAGGTGCTATTTCTGAATCGAAGTTCAGATTGAATTGTGTGGTAGTTCCCTTTCATATTGTTAGTCACTTAGTCGCCAAGTACATTTTGTTAGCCACAGATGTTTGTTTCCTTTCATGGGGAAGTTCAGGGATAACAGTTTTCGGTTTTTAGTTGAAAAGCATACAAAATAAAAATATGTTCCAACAAAAAATCATATAAGTGTGTGATGGCTACGAGGTTCAATTCCGTTATCTGGATTTTACAGATTTTCCGTGTTGTAAGTTTTTCCGATGAAGTTCACAATTTACTTGTGCCGGTCATGAGTCTGTGAAAGCCTCTAGAAGTTCAATTTTTCGTTCTTTTTTTTTAATGGGAAATTTTGAATTAAGCCTGAGCAAAATATGGCACATGTATGTGCTGATGCGTGTCTGACTATAAAAAGAGGTAGACGTTCAGTTTGTTTATAAAGAAAGTTTATTGTAGAAGTTCACTACGTCTTGTGGCGATTTCTTTCTGCTCGTGAAGACTTCGCCGGAAGTTCACTGTCGACCCCATCTAGAAAATTAGCATCTCCATATGTACACATAAAATCAATGGGGGATTTAGATGTAGGGAACTATAAGTTCGAATTTAATTGTGGAACAGTGCAATGGGGGAGAACAATATCTGGCATCTGGATATATATTTTTTGAGAAGCATGCTCAAAACTCTCCTACAAATTTGCTTTGGCCATGGGGGATGTTCATTTTTTCTGGTAGTTCACTCGAAGAAAGAAATACAAAAAACCAAAACCGGTTCCAAATCATGAGATTCTGGAAGTTTGGTTTCTTCTGTTTATTAAAGTGTAGGTTTAAATTTGTCGAGAAGTGCACTACGTCGGTAGTTGAAGTTCATTTTTTGTTCTAGGAGTTTATTTGTTTGGCAAGTTAATTTTTATTTCAAAAATCTGTTGATCTTAGGGTGTCTACTTCGTTTCTCACTAAGATTTCATTTCCTTTTACATGTGAGTTTATTTTTCCACAAAGATCATTTTATTAGGCGAATTCTGGCAGTGAACTTGTGTATTTCGGGTAGTATATTTTTGTATTTTGGAGAGTTCTTAATCTTTCGTTTCGGGGAAGTCCTATTAGTACATATGTGATGTCCATTTTTTGTGGAAAAAAAGTTTGGAAGTTCACCTCAATTTCTTTTGGAAGCTCACTTGTTAAAATTACATGTGCAGGGATGCATCTGAACAGAGAGTAGCCACTGAAGCAGAGTAGCTGTTGAGGTAATATTTTTCATATTTTTCTATCACCAAGTTTAATGTAGTTCAGACTATTCAAATTAGCAAGTTCACTTAGTATTTCCTGGGATTTCATTGCAAGTTCACATGTACTATGTTCAGGAAGTAGACATGGCTCGTTTTGATGTGTTGCTGATACAGAAAAGTAGTGCACTTAGGTACAGCGGAGCAAAGTTCACCTTTTATTTGGCTATCTAGTTCTTCATAGCAAGTTTGTTCTTATTGGCCATGTTTAAAGCATAATGACTTACAGTCTTACATTTTGAACAATTTATCCTATTCTTATTAATTACTGGTAGGTTACCATGACCACTATGCCATCTCGATCAAGTAGTTGTGATGCAGTTCACTGTGCATCTGGTACGTATTTCAGTTCAGAAGTGCTACTAGTTCAGAGCTGAACTTCTACTGTTGATGCCCTGATGTGCAATGCGTTCCACCTTTATATTGTTTCATCATCAACGTCGTTACTGAAAAACTAAAGCCCACTCCATAAAAATATTTTGAATTTTATGTATAAAACAATTGAAGTTTGCTTGCTCAAGAAAGCTACAAAAAAATATGTAATAGGCAAGCAGCTGCAGCCATTCTTCTGGCGCTATTTGTCTTTTTTATACATAGGCAAGGGTGATTGAAGAAACCATTCAGCTTTAAAAATACAGGAAGTTCATCTCGAATTCACCAAAAGGTTCACCTTCTCTTTGTCACGCAATTCACTCTGTCAATTATTTTTGCCTGCAAGTTCACATCATTTTCCTTTCGAGGTTCACTTTATCTCAATGTGAAAATTCGGTTTTATTTTGTGTGGAAGTACATTATTCCTATTAACTTAGAAAAGCTAAACAATAGGAAGTCCACTTATTAAGCGACATATGAGTTTGATATGTAAAACAATTAAAGTTCACTATTCGTTTTGTAGAGTTTGATGTGTTAAACCAAAGTAGGAGTTCACTATATTCAGTTTCTGAAGTTCCTTTTAGTTCTGAACTTTTATCTTATGTCATCAGTATATAGTGTTTCAGTTCTGTACCAGGTCTTACATTTTGTTTTCAGTTAGTGGCATGTTTAGGAACTAGGTTGTGTTGTCTGCCAAGACAGTACTAGTAGTATTATGATCTTACGTGTGGGGATGTTGGATGCTAGTATCGTAGGTAGTTGATTTGCATGCTCTACAGGTTGCGAGTTATATATCCTCTGCAGCGCGTCGTCTGGTTAATCACCAGAGCAACCCAGTACACCTCAACCACCTCCACTTAAGCTCGGGATTTCCCCTGAGCACCAACCGAACTCCACCACCACGGCGTCGGTAGGAAGCATCAGCACGAAATCCCGGCAGCTTGTCCGTCCATGGCACTCTTGTGAGCTCCCACACGTTCTCCTCCCGAAGTTCATTCGAGGATATTTTTTCTGGTACGTGGTTGCAGTCTTGCAGATCATGTATAATATGTTTTGATTATATTATGCTTCGAAAGTGCACTACATGAAAATTGGCAGTTCATTGTGTAAATTAATAGGAGTTCAAGTTTTCTATCCAAATAAATACATCTCTGACTTGTTAGGATGTTTGTTTTGTTTGAACGGGAGATTCACTTTTAGTATCAAGGCGTTCACTTTTAGTTTCAGAAGAAATTAAAAAGGTAGCGAATGTGTAGAATATTGTTGATGTATATATTCCAGACGAGAAGTTCATTTGATCTATGCGTGACGCTCACCTCTTATTTTTTGGGGAGTGCGCTGTGTCAATTATTTTTATCAGCAAGTTCGCACCATTTTTCTGTTGAAGTTCACTATCTATCGATGTGAAAGTTCGGCTTTATTTTGTGTGGAAGTTCAATACTTGTTTTAGTCTACTGTACAAAAGATAGGCAGATTAATAAAATTGTGTTTCCTACCATGTACCATCCATACAATGGTGTTTCCTACTTTCCTGATAATAGTGAGGAAAAGCTTAATAAAAATTAGAATTCCATTTCTTTAACTATACAGGTTCACCGATGTGAGATGTTCATCCTATGGTACTGGAAGTGTACTTCTCTGTGGTTTTGTCAGAAAAAGCTGTCAACATAATCAAAAGAACAGGAAGTTAGCATGCTCATTAGATGCAGCAAACTTAATACCTATATATTTAAATTTACTAGCACCACGAGATGGCCCTAGAAAATAACAGTTTGGGCACATTGTATCTTTTTAGCACGCATCTGGATGTAGTTCACTTTACTTTTTTGCATTGTTCAGATCTTGGGCCTTTGAAGTTCAGTTTGTAGGGTCTTGACGCTACAGAAGTTTGTTTTGTTTGTTCAGTGCTACTTTAGTTAACACAAAATTCACTCCTTCCACACATAAAACTCATTTTTATGGGGAAGTTTGATAAGTCCATGATTAAAGATAGAATATGGTGTTTAATAAGTTCACTTCTTATAATCCGTGAAGCTCACTTCTCCTAACCTCTGAAGCTCACTTCTCTTAATTCGCGAAGTTCACATCTACTTCTATTTTCATTTTGTATATTCCTGCCACTTCTTATAATCCGTGAAGCTCACTTCTTATAATCCGTGAAGCTCACTTCTCCTAATCTGTGAAGTTCACTTCTCTTAATTCGCGACACATCTACTGCTATTTTCATTTTATATATTCCTGCCAGTTCTTATAATCCGTGAAGGTCACTTCTTCTAATCCGTGAAGCTGACTTCTCCTAATCTGTGAAGCCCACTTCTCTTAATTCGCTAAGTTCACATCTACTGCTATTTTCATTTTATATATTCCTGCTAGAATATTTGTGATGTTTGTGCCTCCGGGATGTATGATTCTTGTATATGCAATAGTTTTATCTTCTGATGATACAATAGTTTTTATAATGCAGGAACATATGTTGTCTCAGCGGGAATAGTTCGCCTGCATATAGGTTCACTTCTTATCTTGATACAGTGACATTGGTGCAGTTCACATCGTAAGCCATTGTGCGGTTCGGTTGGTTGCTTTGTTTGTCAAAGGTACGCTACCTCATCTGAACTCCAATAGCTTTGCAGCATCTTTTCTTTCCAAAACGAAGTGCAGCATTTAAGAGATACTATCTATGATGTTTGTGTCACTAGGAAATTCACTTTTACTTTTTTCCAGGGGAGTTTGCTTTGTCCGAAGGCGAAGTTCAGTTTTCTTTGCGGAACAGTTCGTTTCATAATCAACAAGCTATATATTGATCAGATATTTATTTATTTATCGAACGAGAAGATGCACGGAGCCTAGGTAATGTTGAACCACTTTCCAGGGGCTACTTTTACAAATATAATCAGCTAGCTATACATTAATCAGCTAGCTATTCACTAATGCGACATTATATTGAACATATCTTTTCACTCTTTGTTGTGATATTTCAATGTTAGTTAGTAGAACATGCTACATTATCTTTAGTAGAAGTTTATATAGTTGAAGGAAAAAAGGAGTAAATATCTGTAATGAATGCTGAAGTATTAGGCAAAAAAAGTATGCTAGTACTAGGAGCAATACACTTCAACGGTGCGAGTATTCTCAATTTTTTTGCTCAGTTCTCTTAAAGCTGCAAGTAATTTATTTTTAAGAAAGGTACACTCTTTTGTTGCGAAGTGAAGTTCGTTGGCCGTGGAAGTTCATTTTCTTTATTGTGAAAACGCAGATTATTTTTAGATACTACTACTAGTATTGGTGTTCATCTTGTAGAATCTAGTAGTGCTCTCTCCTTTGAATACTCACATTTTTTCTGATTTGTTTGGAAGATAGCTTCAGCAGTTTCTGATCAACTCTATGTTCTTTCATTATACTCAAATATTTCGAATTTTTTATTCACCTAATTCTATCATTTGGTGCCAGGTACTTGAGAAGCCCACTCGCATCGTCCGAGCATCACATGCATATACAACAAGCACTCCCTGATCACCGCCAACCCGATGAGGCAATGCCGCAGAGGACAAGGACATAAACGTGGTGCTAGCCCTACGCTACTTCTTGGAGGTGGATGCTGCTTGGTGGTCGCTCCCTGTCCATGGCATCTTCAAGCCCAAATGTCACGCCGCGGGGGCGTCTGTTGCAGGAACATTCCCAGGACGGGCACGGCGTAGGCTGAGTGAAGCTTACTGATACTAATTTGTGGATTTAACTTCTCTATTCGTGAATTTTGTGTGTCCTGATACTTCAATTTAGACTATTCCCACAAGATGGATTTTTATTTGAGTCTACTAGATGGATTGGTCGTGAAGTTCGCTTCTGATATTTGCGTTGACGGGTGGACGACTTTTGTATATTAATTATGTGTGAAGTTCACTGTTATGCATCTAGGGCAGTACACTTCTTTGTGAAAAAGATGTTCAGTCACGTATGAAAAAGATTATTTCTTCGGTAGGAAGTTGCGCATTGAGTGAGCGTGTAGTGAGCAGGTGCCAGTTCCCTACTTGGCTATGCATGATTGTGATTTCTATTTTATTCTAAGCATATTGGTGTGTTTGTGCGATTGCTGAGTAGTTCACATTGTCCTATAAAATGTGCTGCAATACACATGCTATGCATTCACTTGTCTTTGTCAGTACACTTGGGCTTTTGCGTACATCTTTGATGTAAAGTCCACTTGTTTGGCTTTGGTATTAAACAAAGAAGTTATATTTTTTATATGGAAGTTCACTCTTTGGACTTCACCAGTTCACTGTAAAATAGTTACAACCCCACAAAATAGTAAAGAGAAACAAAATAACCGAAAACTCCATAGAATGAACTTTTCGTCAAAGTATAGTAAGTATAGTGAATTGCATGCAGTTTCCAGTTCATTGTTCGAGCTTGCAACATTTAACTAGTTGAGCATTAGCAAACAACCTCAAAATTTATTTTTTGTTAATATTAACTTTGAACACGGGGGAAGTTCACCATGAACATACTAGAAATGTGCTTTTGTCAAACATCACTTTGTGCGCGAAAGTTCACTTTGAACATGTACGAAGTACATTTTAAGCACGATTGAAACTTTTGTACCGCGAGCGGAAGTTCACTAACAGATATCGAGAAGTTCACTTCCATATTCGAGCAGCTCATGTACTCTATTTTTCTAGGAGGAAATTATATGAACAGAAATCATTCATACAACCTCTTATTACGTAAATCGACCGACACCACATACAATTATCACTAATATAACTCTATTAATACTCCAACACACCGCAAATGCCACACTTAATAAATCTAGATGAGCCAATATTGAAATGTTGTCGTGTCGGCGTTATCCGATTTTGCATATTTCTGAAATTAAAACTTAAACCATTTAGAATTTGAAAAAATGTTACATATGAAAAAGCTGCGTCTAATCAATATCTTTTCAATGCAATATCATTTGGAACATTCCGACGAGTGGTTCGAAAATAAGCCCAAAAAACAGTACGAAAAACTGAAAAGTTTGAAGAGCGGAATTACGTATTTTCAAATCTGCTCTTAAATTGTAAAGAATTTAGAAGAGTGTTCTTCATGAAAAAGGTGCGCCTAGACATCAGCTTTCCAACGACATATCATACGCATCAATCCGATAAACGGTTTGAAAACTGGACCCCATAAACTACACGAAAATAGAGAAATCCGCGAAAACGTTGTTTTATATATTTAAAATTAGTTTTAAACAATATAGAATTTGGGAAAACGATGAACACGAAAAAGTAGCGAAATTTCCGTACGAATCCAACGGTATATTGTACGTATCAATCCGATAAGTGGTTTGAAAATCAACATAAAAATACTGTCCTCACAAACATGCAATTCTGGTACTCCGTCGAGAAGTTCACTAGAAACAACCAGGAAGTTCGCTATATTTTCTGAAGTTCACTTCAAACTAGACAAAAGTTTCGGAAGTTCGCCCTGTACAATATTGAAGTCCGTCGGGAAGTTCAGAATCAGGGAAGTAGAAGTTCACATCCATGTACCGGGAAGTTCAGAAAGGGTTCGAGAATAGTTATTCTCGAACCGGTTATATATATATATATATATATATATATATATATATATATATATATATATATATATATATATATATATATATATATATATACCAGCACTATTCTGCAATCGGTTGCAGAATAATATTCTGAGCACCGACTTGTACTTCCCTGGACACAAGGTTATACTTCCCGGATAACAGGGTTCAATTTTCTGTCGAACTTACCTGAACTTCTCATTTTCTTCAGAGCTACTAATTCTACTTCGTGTTTCCCAACCATTTGTCGGAACTATGCAAACGATATACCGTTGGATAGATAATGAAAAACCGCAACTTTTTCATGTTCACACTTTTCACAGATTTTGCACGGTTTAAATTTAATTTTGAAAATACGAAAACACTTCTATATGGCCAGAAAACGAACTTTTAGTTCGGTTTTTGAATCGCTTATCGAAACTGTGCAAATGATATACCGTTGGAAAGATAATGAAATTGCGCAACTTTTTCATGTTTTATGTTTTTTCAAAATCCTCACAGTTTTTGAACAATTTTGAAAATACCGAAATTCGGACGTACTCAAAAAACGAGCGGACAGTAATTTGGATGATTTGTTTCAACCGTATATCGGAATGTTGCAAATGATATGGCGTTGGAAAGCTATGGACTAGGCGCAACTTTCTTATTTCAATTGTTTTCTCTAATTCCTTACAGTTTAGTAGAATAACACGAATTACTGTCCGTCTATTTTATGTGACGGGCACCAAATGATTTCCCCCGCGATTTTCATGCGGTATATTTAAACAATGCAAATGATATACGGTTGGAAAGGTCTCAAAATGGCGCATCTTTTTCGTATCTACCATTTTTGCCAACTCCAAACGATTTGAAAGTAATTTTAGAAGTTTTGAAATCATGTTTCCGGTATATTTTGTGGGATAACAATTTGAATTTAATAGATTAGATAAATTTATTTGTTGTAAAATGTTGTAGGTAATGAAATTAGACATATACTCTACCATATAAAGCTTTTGGTGACAATGATTGAAGTAGTGGGTGATCAAATCGATGAGATTTGAACAATAGATTTCCGCCCCATAAAAACAGAGCATTGAACTTCCTTCGACACGAACTTGCACTTCTAAGGAAATGTGGTTGTACTTCTCGGCGCTGTTTCACGAAAGTGTTCAGTAAAATGACTATAAATTTCTCATACGGTATTCGTTTGAGGTCCATGGCCACACAAAATGCTCAGCACAACCACGCGCATCTGAACTTCCAACGACATGTCCTTGTACTGCTTGGCCTTCGTGGTTGTACTTCCTGGAAATGTTTTGATACTAGTGTGTTTTACAAAAACTAGCATGTGTGCTTCAAAATGATAATGTTAGATTGTCCCTATATTCTATTTTAAGAGATTCTGCACTTCCCGGATCTTAATATTTGAACTTCACAATGTTGCTATGTGAACTTATGTGGGGGTATTTTCTTCATGTAATTACTCGCTTGTACTTACTGTTGTCTCCGCCTGTACTTCTCAGAATCACTGCTCGTACTTCCTTGCAGATGACGGGATTATTTTGTTTCTTCTACATTTGGACTTTGTCGGGTTTCTTATACTTCCGATATTAAGTGGGTGTATTGCTCGTATTGAATGGTTGTACTTCTCATTGTCAAGTATATGAACTTCTTTACGGGTGATGGGATTATTATTGTTTTTTCCTATGTGAACTTAGGTGGGAGTATTTTTCTTTGAACACTTTGAATTCATGTAATTACCGCTTGTACTTCCTGTTGTCTCCGCCTGTACTTCTCGGAATCACTGCACGTACTTCCTCGCAGATGAAGGGATTATTTTGTTTTTTCCACATTTGGACTTTGTCGGGTTTCTTGTACTTTTCTATATTAAGTGGGTGTACTGCTCGTGATGAATGGTTATGCTTCTCGTTTTCAAGTATATGAACTTCCTCGCAGGTGACGGGATTATTTTTGTTTTTTGTACATTTGGATTTTGTTGGTTTTCTTGTACTTCCTATATTAAGCGGGAGTACTGCTCGTGTTGAATGGTTGCACTTCTCCGCATCAACAATTCGAACTTCCTCATGGATGACGGGATTTTTTTATGTTTTTCTAGATTTGGATTTTGTTGGTTTTCTTTTACTTCCTATAATAACTGCTTGTACTGCTCATGTTAAATGGTTGTACTTATCTGTGTCTAGAATTTGAACTTCCTCGCGGATGACCGGATTATATTTTTTTATTCATTTGGATTTTCTCGGTTTTCTTGTACTTCATATATTAAGCAGGTGTACTGCTCGTGTCGAATACTTGTACTTCTCAGCGTCAAGTAGTTGAACTTCCTCGTGGATAACAAGATTTTTTTTTCTACGTTGGTTTTCTAGTACTTCCAATATGAAGTAGGTGCACTGCTCACGCCAAATAGTTGTACTTCTCAACCACAAGTATTTGACCTTCACTCCGGATGACTAGATTATTTTGTTTTTTTCTCCATTGGTTTTCTAGTACTTCCAATATTAAGTGGGTGCACTGCTCGCACCAAATGGTTGTACTTCTCAGCCTCAACTATTTGTACTTCCTTGCGGATGACGATATTTGTTTTTGTTTTTTCTTCATTTTGTTTTTTCTACTCTTGCCGGTATGGAGGAGACCTGGGGAGGTCGCAGCCCTCCCGGCGATGGAGGGGACCTGGGAAGGTCGCATCCCTGTTGGCGGCGGAGAACACCTGAGAGGTCACCGGGCTGGGTCACCGGTGGTCGGAGCACCGGGTTGGGTCCCTGCTGGCGACGGAGGAAGCTGGAGGGTCTCCGACCGCGGGGAAGAAGAGAGGCCGACGGCCATGAGGGAAAAGGGCGGGCGGCGGCGGCACGCGAGACCTGCAGGCAGCGGCGCGGCGACCCTCGTGGCGACGGCGCGGGGACCATCCAGGCGACTGCGCGCGGATCCTCGAGGCGGTGGCCGCGCAGTGGCCCTCCAACCAGCGGCGCAGGGGGCGTCCGGGCGGAGTTGGGGTTGGGGATGGTCGTTCGGCGTGTGTACTTCTCGGGCTGTGGTTATTATCCTTGCTTTCATTTAGTAACATGTACTCCCTCCGGTCGTCTTTAATCGACGCGGGATTAGTTTTAGATATGTACGTAGAGAGCGTAGTGGCCACGTCGATTAAATCAGGTCAGAAGTAGTACTTTATAAGGATTAACTAGCTATACATCACAAAATATCACCATGAGCTGACTCGATGTTTATTTGTTCTTCCAATAATTATTTGTATGTAGTTCTCAAACTTTGCTGATTGAACTTCCCGCATATTTATTTCCTTTATTTTGCGACATTTTCTAAAACCTTCACATGTGTTCTGCCCTTAGTAATACGCTGAAAAACATTTGTTTAATCAGTTTTTTAAATGATCTAGAAACAAACTACAAGCATACATTACCTGGGAAACACTACAGCCTCATGGTTGTCCTGCAATCGGAGAGAGCAAACACATTTTGATTTGTGAGCTGGAAATGATGCCCCAAAACAATAGCGGATCCTTCGGCTCCTTTTCATAGTAGCACTAAACACTGCTAGCTTGTCACAACGAGTTTGCAACTTCGGAATGACTGTACTTTTTTTAGAACCCATGTGTACTGCTCGGGAACAATGCCTTGTACTTCATGTAAATGATTGGTTAAAGTAGCAATCTTACTTGTGCGTAACTACCTAAAAATTATTTGTAAATTGACAAGAATGACACACATGTGTCTGCACTTCATGAAAACTAGGCATGTTCTTCCGGTGGTTACCAGCTGCACTTCTGGAAACTAGTACTGCAGTAATCGTTTGTCACAGGCAGTCATAAATCTGAATTTGGGCAGTAACCTTGCAAGCATCGAGCACTACACTAGTGTTGCTGCTGCATGCCAACAAAAAAAAGAGAACTAGCTAACTGACCCTGGTCTAGCCGGAGCCGGCAAAGCGTATTTGCCGTCGGAGGCGCAGCTTCAGGAGCCACTCTCGCGCGACGAGCAGGTTTCTCGCCTGGAAGCCGACGAATGGAGCTCGGGGATAAAGGCTGGAGGGGCCAGGGGATCAAGGAATCCTGAGACGGCGTCAGCCCAGAGACGGTGACTAAGGAACAGACAAGTTAACTATAGAGTTAATCAAAAAAGTGCCTGGTATCTTTTAGAAATGAACCATGTACTGCTCCTTAACCGAATGTGGCTGCTATCTTTTACAAATCAATGTACCCCGGTACATGAGCAGTGAACAGCCGTGCAGTTCCGTGAAGACAGAAATAGAGGTAGGGGCAGAACTGACTAACACTGACTAATACTATGCCTGAACTCCCTAAAGTACATAAATTGTATGCCTGAAATGACAAAAACTATATATCTGGGCGGATCGTTTTAACCTTCTCATTGGGTAAAGCATGTAGAAAAAGTGTCAGGCATACGTTGTCAAAAAAATCGAATCAAACTAGAATGGCATCCACAATTTTTCAGAGAAATAGCAAGCACGTGGACACCCAGGTCTCTCTTTGTGCCTCGGAGAAGAACGCGCAAACAGTGAGCGCTTGTGCAGGCCAGCGACCTAGAAATTTGGCTGATGCTAGCACTGAAAAGACAAAAGAAAATGCAGAAGGTGAGCTTATTTCTTGCAAGTATATACTACACCACCCGCTGCAATTTTTGTCAATGCTGAACGCATGTAAATTCTGCCTTTTGCAAGACTGTACTGTTAGTAAAAAAACAGATGGACTTACAGGTTAGAACAATCGTACTTCCTCTAGTGTTGTTGCCGCTGCGAACAATACCTATTAGCCAATACATGATCAATTCAATCATTCGTGCCGGATCTGGCGAGTAGGTGAACCTGCCGGCGGCGCGAGGGGGAGGCGAGGTGCGGGCCACCGGGCGGTGACGGGGGATGGCGGCACCTGGGACTGAAGACCGGCGCGAGGTCACCTGGGAATCTGTGGCGGCTCGGGGTAGAGGAGCTGCAGCGGCGCGCACGGATTCTGGCCGGCGGGGACGCCGGCGTCCGCTGGCAGAGCGGCGCGCGGGGAAGGGGCGGCCACGCGCGGGGGAAGGGGCGGGCGGCGCGCGAGGGAAGAGGCGGCGGCGCTCGGAGGAAGGGGCAGCAGCGCGCGGCCCCTCTGGTCGGCGGCGCGCCGGGCCTTAAGGCGGCGGCGCGGGGAACCTTGAGGTGGGCGGGGGGGGGAGGGGCGCGCGGCGGCGCGGGGCTTCTCCAGGCCGGCGGTTGGGTGGCCGGCGGCGGTAGCAGGGGAGGTTGGGATCGAAACAGGAGGGTGGGGTTCGTGCGTGGGCAGGGTGGGTTCGTGGGACTTTTTTCTTTCTTTCTTTCGTGCGGGTCCGCGCCTATATAGGGTGAGGTGGTGCTCAGAATAATATTCTGAGCACTGGTTTCAAAATAGTGTTACCCTATATATATATATACGGATTTGCTATTTCTCAGTCGCCTGAGAAAAGTCCAGTTCTCAGTCGATTTTTTTAGCCGTTCGATTTTTCTTTCAGATTCGTGCACCCGTTTGTCTGTGCGTTGCCGTTTTGCCCGTTACCCGTTTATTTTGGCCCGTGTCTTTTTCCCCTTATCTGTCCGTTTTGCCTGTCGTCGTTTCATTTCTTCGAGAGAGAGGGGAACGTGCCCGTGAGGTGGTCGGCGAGTTCGCCGCCGCCGTGGTCGTCGCCGAGCGCTCGCCGCCGTCGTCGTCGCCGAGCCTTGGAGAGTTCCTCTCCGAAGCGGGGGTTTCAAGGCGGTCGGCGAGCTCGCCTCCGTCGTCGTCCTCGCCGGGAGAGGGGAACGAGCCCGCGAGGTGGTCTGCGAGTTCCCCGCCGCCGTCGTCGTCGCCTAGCCTTGGAGAGTTCCTCTCCGAAGCGGAGGTTTGAAGGCGGTCAACGAGCTCGCCTCCGTCGTCGTCCTCGCTCTGCTGGTGAAGTAGATCTCAAGGAGGTCGAGGAGCTCGCGCGTCGTCCCCGTGCGTCAGCAGCAGGCCCAATTTCACCAGGTTTTTCTCGAATCAACTATCATATTCTCCTATTTTCTGCAGTTTTATGTTACCAAACTCTGTTGTGTGTTCTTAATTTTGCTTGTGTTGCTTCAATGTCTTCGTGTATGTTCGGCGAATTTGAATGCCCTCGCGTGTTAGGGTTGCCTGATTCAAATACTGTGCGCCGTTTTTAGTGTTTGATTTGAGCTAAGTTGCAGTGTAGAGGAGATCTAAGAGGTTATTTGTGTGCCTGTATGCTATTTGTTGAAGTAAGTTGCAGCGTATGGACATCTGTACATGGGCTTTCACTAGTGTGGTTTGCCTCTCTTAATCAGTTCACTACACAATATTGCACCCCTTGATGTCAATTGCTTGCTGGTGTCCCTTGTTTGAAGAGAATCTCAAGTATTTTTTGATGATTTTGTCCTGTTTGTCATGTTTCAATTTTACTGTCATCTGCCTATATCTTGTTTTTGCTTTTCACTACCAATGCAAAGTTTGTTGTTAGCTAGTGAGGGTGTTTTCATATGTACGTGTGACCAATCATAACCATTTGAAGCAAATATAGAAGTACATAATGACCGTGATCGAGATAATCTGAATGTGTACTACTGCTTTTACACTAATTTTTTTACTAGCAATTATGTATGGATTCCTTTGAGCATATGATATGCATTTCTAGCAATTATATTAGAATTTTCATATGAAATGTTTCGGTACTCATGATTTTTTGTCGCCGAGTAATATGATAATGAAAATGTTGTCTGATAAGAAGTTGTAGGACAACATGTAGATAGCAGCCTTAGACATTTTTACAGTAGTGTTTTTCCACGAGTAGTGAACTAGCAAATGTTTCTTTTATGTCTTTGCATGAATTTTTTATGTACTGCAATGTTTGCCTTTTGCTACAATTCTAAAGAGTATTAGTCAATATAGTTGGTGGAGTCCAGTGGATGTTCTGATTTAAATTTTAGTTTTGTTCTGCAATGCACTTCTGAATCTACATTGTATTTGGTTGGCTTTTTTTGAGTAACCAACTTTGTACTTTTGATAAAGGCCTGTTTTCCTGCAGTTATAAATTTTGCAAGCTTACCTATGAACTGTGAAATTTTCCCCGCTTATATCTGTGTGGTTTTTTCAGTATGCTTGAAACTATGTATGTTTATATGTTCTGGTGTGTTATCCTTTTGTCTCTCTTAGATTTGTGCCCTAACTTGCATTTTACTTTTTCATTTTTTGACTAGACCAATGGAAAAATCTACGGAACAAGTGTTTAGTGTCATCAATATGAACGACAGAGATTTTCCGCAGAAAAACCATAACTCTGACAGTAGTGAGGAGGTAAACAAGTGCTTAGTGTCATCAATTTCTGAACTCTGCTTTTTGTGTCTATGCCTTTTTGTTTATTTGCTCATGAATTTCTATATTCTTTTATTTTTTGGCTTTGTCAGGATTTCTGTAATTCCGAAGAAGAAACAATTGTCCTGGAGGCGGTTAGTTCAATTGTAAGTAAGGGTACTCTTTTGTTGTTGATGTTAATTGAGGGGAACAGTAATGTATTTGCTCATGTTAATAAATCTTTGTTCAGATAAAAAGAAGTCTGAAACGTAAACGCAGACCTACCAATATTCAGAAACAAAAGAGAACGGTGAGTTCTCAATATATACTAAACCTTTTTTCATCACAGTACATTTCTTTTTTTTAGATTCATCTGGATGATTTGATCTTATAGGTTTTGGTGTCCTGTTTTCTTATTATTAGAAAATTGTTCGAGATAGAAGGCAAGGAAGACATCTTGTTGACAAAGATGTTGTATCAGCTAAAAGTAGATACAATGTCAGTTCACTGGTTCAGAAATTGCAAGAATTGGATGAAAACCAGAAACAGTATCTAAGGGACATAGATTTTGGTTCCATACTAGATCTCACTAGTGGTACTGTTCCATGGTCTTTTGTTCAATGGCTAGCCGATCATGTCGACATAAAGAACGAAGGATTTGCTTTTCAACAGAAGTTTATTCCTATCAGTTCAGAATCTTTTGCCCATGTCCTTGGTGTTCCAGCTATAGGAGTCCCTGTCCCTAATGAGTCCAAGATCACAACAGCTGAATTCCTGCAGTACTTTGGATTATCAGAAATGCCAACAATCAAGTTCTTCCGTGACAAGATAAAGAAAGGGCAAGAGAAGGTTGAGTTCTTAAGGTGCTTCATGATTGTAGCTCTTTCATCCTTTTACTGTCCAACCTCAAGTACAAAACCAAGCACAGCTTATCTTGGTGCCCTTATCAATATTGAAAACATCAAAAGCTACAATTGGGCTAAATTCTTTCAAGAATGGAATTTATGGTATATCAAGAAGTACCAGAACTCTACATCAACCTTAGTTGTATGCAACTACTACATTGCGGTTAGTCTCTTAACTTTAACTTGTACTATTTTATCTTTAATTTCTTCATTTTTTCAGTTCTTCTATTTGTTTTGTAACATAAGTAAGTTTGCTTTCTTCAGAGTTCGCTATCTTGATTTCTTAGACTTTGGATCAGTCCAAATTCATTCTTCCCTCCCAAGAATATCAGTGTGGAAAGGAGATATGATCAAAGAATATATCAAGTTGGACATGGATGACGACAACTTTTATGGCAAGCTGGAAGTAAGTAATTATTTCTATACTGTGAGATATCATTTTCTTTTTGTGTGGTCATTTTTGTTTGTCTGCAAAGATGATCTTCAGTTACTGCTGTTGGACAGTATTATTACCTTCTTTTTTTGTTAAAACAGATAAAGGATATTAAGGATACATGTTATGGACAAGCAGCATCAGACAATGCTGCTAACAGTGGCTTCAATATTGAGAGATTCAGATTGTCTCTCGATTCTTTTCAGCAGTGCACTTTGAGTGAAAAGGTTACTTACTCTTTTGTTCCACTTTTCTTCCAGTTCTCTTTTGTCATGTTTTTTTACTTTAGTTGTTATGTTGTTGATGCACTTACATTTTTTCTGTTGTCTATTTTCAAAGCAGGTTAAAGACAGTATCTCCTCAATGTTTCAAGACTTCGCTGTTAATGAAACAGACTCAATTTCTTCCAAAGTGCAAGGTCTTCTCATAAATGTTCTTCAATGCCTAATACAAAATAACTGCTTATCTTCACAAAGCACCGAGAAACTGAATTGCTCTTCACAAGATGAAAACATATCGATCGGTACTAATATGGAGTCCGGCGACACTTTGAAATTGCCCTCAACCGATACAAGCAAACACCCGGAAGGAAACCAAGGTTGTTTTATTTGCACATTGATATCACCTTATTTTATTTTTAGTCTGATAAATAAATCTTTTTCATTTTTAATTATTGACTTTTTATGCCTGATAATGTATGTTTTTTATGACAGGGAACTCAATAAGATGTTCTGGCAGCCAACAGTCCAACAATTCAGTTAATGCAGCTAATAACAACAAGCATCACCATCAACAACTACAAGGGAGCAACCAACATCAAAAAGATAAAATGATTGCGTCAACAGATCAGGTTATTTAACTTGTATACCACTATATGTCTATTTATAAGAAAATTCATTCCAGCAGCTATTTTTTAAATATACTCTTCTTTTTCTAAATAATATCAACAGATAATTGCACGACTTGTAGAGCCTGAAAAACTCGTCAAAACTACTGATGAACCTATGCACTATGTCAATAGTGCATTGTGTAACCTACAATTAAAAGACAGAGAGCTACCAGAACACGACAGAAATGTAAGAAGAACATCTCTTCTTTTATGTCTTTTTCTGAATAATTCTTTTTTATGTTCCTATTTGTATTTTGATTTTTTCTTTTTACTATCGTAAGGATGAAAGGAAAGGAAAATTTGTTGCCGAACAATCATACGTTTGTAGCGCAAGCTTGGATCACATGTTGAACAATGAAAAAGAAGCTGTAGGCTTAAATTGTGATACCCACACATCCAGAGGTATTTTTCATCTGGCAAACCATTTCTTTTTTCGCCCCACAGTTTTTTTCTGCTACTCTAGCCTGATTAGTTTATCTATTTTACATGTTCTTTTTTCCAGTTCACATAGATCATGACTTATCAAACAAGAAGAAAGAAACGGAAAAACCTTTCAACTCAGAGTTTACCACTCCACAGAAGCTTCATGCAATGTTTTCAGGAATCAATAACATGGGTAAGAACTAGCATGAAGTTACACACACTACTCTAAGCAAGAAAATATTTGATTGATTTTTTACCTATATACTTGATTGAATTTGATCACATTTTCCAAAATTTATTATATCTAACTATTTATTTTTTGTTTTTAAAATAGGAAAAGAGAACTCAACAACATTGATAGACAACTCATCTGGTTGCAAGAGCAGTTCAATTCAATGTGGTCAAAGAACTCATAATTCTGAAAATCTATTATCATCAGGCAGAAATATTAACAATATATTACCTACAACAACAACAACTCCAGAATTAAGTTCAGAATCAAGGATTCAAAGTTTCTCGAGTCATGATTATGATGGTTTTGAGAAGATCGGTGCTGATGATTTTGAGGTATCATATCTTGTTCATTTCTGTTCTAATTCTGTTTTTTCAAACAAAGTATAGAGTAGCTACATTTTATTTTTGAACAAATGTGCAACTAGAACAGGCGTATCTTTGCTAATTCTGTCTTTGCTAATTCTGTAACATGCAACTACTATCTTTGCTAATTCTGTAAAGTCTAGAAACATGCAACTACTGTCTCTTTTCTGAAGAAACATGCAACTACTATCTTTTGCTAATTCTGTAAAGTCTAGAAACATGCAACTTCTGTCTTGTTCATTCCCTCTTTTTGCTCATTTTTCTGAAGAAACATGCAACTACTGTCTTATCTATTTCCTCTTTTGCTCATTTCTGAAGAAACATGCAACTACTGTTTTGTTCATTTCCTCACTATCGAGATATATGCAACGAAACCCAGGGTTGCACGTTTCTTCAAGAAATGCGCAACTAGTATGTATATTTGTCGAGATTAGTGCAACTTACCCACACGGGGTTGCATGTTTCTCCGACAAATGTGCAACTCTTCATGCCTTGCACCGTTTCGTCGAGAAACATGCAACTAAACACGGGGTTGTCCCAAGTCATGTTCATTTTGCACTTTTCTTTCAAGCAATGCTCATTTCTTCAAGAAATTTTGTGAACTAGTAATATCTAGTATAACTCTATCAACTAATGTCCAATTGCACATTTGTTCGAGATATGTGCAACTAGTGTCTACTTTTTTAAAATGAGGTATATCTTTTGTTTTATTGGTTGCCCCTTTTCTTCTTGGTTTTACCCACACGGGGGTTGCATGTTTCTCAAAGAAACATGCAACTCGACATGGCTTGCAGCTTTTTCATCAAGAAACCTCCATGGGTTGCATGTTTCTTCAAGAAATATGCAATTCAAACGTGTTATAAATTTTTTGTCAAAGAGGCAGAAAATGTGCAACTAGTGTCTAGTTTTTAAATTAAGTCGTATCTTTTTCTTCTTTTGGTTGCACCTCTCTGTCGAGATACGTGCAACTTACCCAACCGGTGTTGCATGTTTCTCAAAGAAATGTGCAACTCGACATGGCTTGCACATTTATGTCGAGAAACATGCAAATATAACTCGTGTCCATTTTGCAACTTTTAAAACGCCCATGAGTTGCATGCTTCTCAAAGAAATGTGCAACTCGACATGGCTTGCACATTTACGTCGAGAAACATGCAAATATAACTCATGTCCATTTTTGCAACTTTTAAAACGCCCATGAGTTGCATGTTTCTTCAAGAAAAGTGCAACTCAAAACGGGTGTTAGAAATTTTGTCAAAGAGGCATATCTAGTACCCTATCTACTATAACTCTATCAACTAATGTCCACTTGCACATTTCTACGAGAAATGTGCAACTAGTGTCTAGTTTGTAAAATGAGGTGCATCTTTTCTTCTTTTTGGTTGCATCTATTTTGTCGAGATACATGCAACTTAGCCATCCGGGGTTGCATGTTTCTCAAAGAAATGTGCAACTCGACATGGCTTGCACATGTTTCGTCGAGAAACACACAACTATAACTCATGTCCATTTTGCACTATTTTAAAACCACCATGAGTTGCATGTTTCTTCAAGAAATGTGCAATTCAAACGTGTTAGAAATTTTGTCAAAGAGGCATATCTAGTATAACTCTATGAACTAATGTCCACTTCCACATTTTCTTCGAGAAATGTGCAACTAGTGTCTAGTTTTTTAAAACGAGGCGCATCTTTTCTTCTTTTTGATTGCACCTCTTTTTGTCGAGATATGTGCAACTTACCCATCCGGGGTTGCATGTTTCTCAAAGAAATGTGCAACTTGACTTGGCTTGCATATTTTTCGTCAAGAAACACGCAACTATAACTCATGTCCATTTTGCACTTTTTTGAAACCACCCGTGAGTTGCATGTTTCTTCAAGAAATGTGCAATTCAATTTGTGTTAGAAATTTTGTCAAAGAGGCATATCAAGTTTAACTCTATGAACTAATGTTTAGTTGCACATTTCTTCGAAATGTGCAACTAGTGTCTAGTTTGTAAAATGAGGCGCATCTTTTTCTTCTTTTTGGTTGCACCTCTTTTGTCAAGATACGTGCAACTTACCCATCCGGGGTTGCATGTTTCTCATAGAAATGTGCAACTATAACTCTATCAACTAATGTCCACTTGCACATTACTTCGAGAAATATGCAACTAGTATATAGTTTGTAAAATGACGAACATCTTTTTCCTATAGGGTTGCATGTTTCTCAAAGAAATGTGCAACTCAAAATGGGTTGCACCTTTTACTAGAGAAACATGCAACTCATAAGTCATTTCCATTTGCACTTTTCTTCAACAAATGCGCAATTCAAACATGTGTTGGATATGTTGTCAAATAAACATTTTTATAGACATGGCTTGCACAATTTTCATCGAGAAACATGACTTGTATTTTTTTGATTTCATGTTTTGTGTATGGCTTTTCCATTTTTCTTTATGACATATATGCAAATGTGTATTTTTAAAACTTTGTATTTGTCTATAATAGATTGACGATGGTAGACCGTCACTATCTCTAGAAGAAAGTTGGCTTGCAAGTCCAAAAGCACAGGTTAGCTATATTTTATAATCAACTACGACTTTCTTTTTCTCTGTATGTAAGCTATATAACATGCATTTTTGTTTTTTTAGGTGCTTAGACATGAATATATGAAAAAGTTAGCACAAAGGAAGTCTCTCTGTATAAGTAAAGAAGAATTGCAACCACAAGAAGCATCAGTACATGCTTTTCAACATCCTTCTCCTCAAATGGTTGATTCGTTTGGAATAAGAACATCTCCACGGAGGACAAATTATCCTTCCAACCCCAATTCCCCAGCTAGGAATGCAGGCAATGAAATAATATCAATAGTAAGTTTTATCTGTTTCTAATTTTGGCTTTCTTTTTTATCTGTATTTTTTGTTAATTTGCACTTCCTATCTTTTTTGCTCTATATGCTTACCGTCTACTAGAATTAATCCTGTTATTTCTTACAAAACCAGAGCTCACAAGAATCACCAGAGGTTGTGTTTCTTCGGGAAAACAGAGGCAGCCAAATGATGAACTCCCATGAGAATTCTGACGATGTTTACATTGGACAACATCGACTCAGCCCAATTCGAAAGAATATATCTGAAGACATTGATGCAATGTATGACAGCAACAACTTGTCTAAGCAGAAATCACAAGCCAGCTGCTCCTCAATATTGCCACCAAGGCGTATAGTAATGCCTAGCAGATATGTTTCATCTCCTTACGATATCAACATTTCCAGTTATGAACAAGATGAAGACCAGAAAAAATACTATCAGGCAATTGTCCGTCTAGCAAATATGGAGGGATTCAAGCAGTAAGTATATCAATTTAAATGTTTCCAACCTTATTTTTTGAATATATTTGATTGTTCTTCAACATTTTTTCATTTTTGCTTATATGTCTCTGTTTAACTATCTAAAACAGCAAGAAGGCAATACAAATTGGCAAGCTGTAAGGTCAGCCTTGATACATTCGGGAATTCTTTAAAACCAGGAGGAACAATTGAAGCTTGGGTCATAAACTTGTATTGTCGTATTCTATTCTTGTCTAACCATCCAAAGAACTCTAATAGGCACACATTCTTCCATACATCAAGTGTAAGTAATTTTTACTTCTAATTTTATGTCCTGTTTGTTGCAGTAACTACACTGGATGTGTACATCTTTGTCCGTTTTCAGTCCTGACTGATATTTTCTTGTCATGTTCGAATTATTACTTTAAATAGGAATATTTTCTTGAAAATGGGAGAATGAATCAAGAAGATTATATATGAAAGATCAAGCAATTAAAGCTTTTGAAGGTGCTGGAAAAGCAAGGAAACTACACTTGATAGATTCGGTATTTTTTTAAAATATTTCATGATTTATTTTTCTTCTAGTTTTAAACCTTTTTCATATATCTTTTTCATGTTCTTTTTTTCTAACAACACCACTTTCTTTGTTTCAATAGCTACACTTCCCATCCCTGTTCAACTTTCACTGGTTCCTTTTCACTGTCGACATAAGGGACAAAAAATTCATCTTTATGGACTCCCTATTTGACAAGGATTCAGATTTACACCAAGAAGTTGATAACAGAATGGTATACTATAAAATTCATTTTCTATTTATCTTAATGAAATCTAGGTTGTCAGTTTGTCTTTTTATGATCTAATATTATTTGTGTGGCCAGTCTTAGTAGCATTATCTTCTTTTTAATCTATACCTGTTTCATTATTGTTTGTGTTGTCAAGCCATGTCTGAGAGTGGCTACTGTGTGATTTTGGGGTGTGTGCGTGCGGTGTTTCAAGTTTATTAGGTTAGTTAGCGAGATAGGAGGGAAAAGAGCACGTCATGGAAATACAGGTAGACCATGGTGATCATGTCAGCATGCGGTCATGGACTTGAGTTGAGGCGTCTGGGAGCGTCAAGTTTTTTTAACTCTATTGATTTTAACACCAAAAATCAAGCAAGCCACTGTTAACTTTTTGTGGTTTTAACAATTGTGTGGAATATCATTTGTATACTTCTTACTAAACATACCACTTACAGATCATTAGTGCAAACAGCGTAATTTTTTAGTGTGGAACAGCGTGATTTTTCATCTTTCATATCTCACAATGTACTGCAGAAACTTTGAATTGTTAAATGTCTTTTTTACTGTCATGTTCAGTAGCAAGCTTTTGGTGTTAACTCCCATTATGTCTAATGATTATTTGTATCATATTTTACCCTGTTTTTTATTTAACAGATTATGAACTTTGAAAGAACTTGGAATGAATGCCGATTGAAAGAAATTGACTTCCAAAATTTTGAAGTTATATACCCACCTGTACCAAAGCAAAACAATGGGTAATTTTTTTCCGAAACTTAAAGTTCTTTTTCTGATTGTCTTTAATTACTGAATCTTTATTTTCTGTATCTTTTCCTGACTATAATCTGACTTTTTACAGCAAAGACTGTGGCCTACATTTGATGAAAAGTATTGAACTATTCAAGCCAAGAACTAGTTTGATGGGCAAATTCTCGTACAAAGATATGCCAAATTTTCGAATTCAATTAGCAAATGACATGATGTTCTGTGAACACAACGAGATGCATGAAATCCAAGAAGCTGTCATGACCTTTAAACCACATGTAAGATATAATGTGCATAATTATTTGTTTAAACTTCATTTTTCATATTTTGTTACAATGTTTTACATATGCGATGTAGCTGATAATTCAATAAATCTTTTTGACAGTTCACTGAAATCTTTTGTACTGTTTTTATTTTTTCAATTGCAATAACTTGATTAATGTGGCTTTCTTTTTCCGCAGGTTCATGGAAAATATGCAAGAATGGGGTGATCAAAGAAGTCAAGTGCTCATGTGTCTTGTAGATATGAAAGAAAAAAGCATTAGTAGTTCCAAGTTTGTTTTTGCTTTTGTGTAAACAGAGTTTTGCGTCAAAGTTAGATGTTGGGAGCCAAATGGAAGATAACAGTTGGTATTTTGTGTCTGTCTACAGATTGTTATCTAGAGATTCGAACAATCGTTCGTTTTTCCAGTTGCATCTTGTTTGCAGAGTTAAGTTGGACGGTTGCTGTGCTATATATGTTTGACATTATATATGTAGAGTTTTCGTTATATGTAATTATATATGTTTGTATATATGCTTCTTTTTCATTGTTAAGCGACACATCCAAGTATTAAAATTTTCGTATTTTTGCAATTCGCCAATCTAGTTTTAACTGCACTTGTTCAAAAAAGAGAAGCACAAGATCAATATTTCACAGTATGCATATCATTCACAATAAAGTAGACATAGGATACTTTCTTTTGCAGATACTAGTTTTTGTAGAAGCAAGCAAAAATTCTGGGAAAATAAACACGAGGTAAATATTACAAATATCAATTCAAATCAAGCATAGTTCAAATATCTATTTTATTACAACTTATATCACTTATTCTAATTCTTCCTTTTTTCAAAATCTGAATTTTGCAGCATAACACTACACCATGCAGAGCACTCATCCTGACAATCTGATGTAAGTCTTCTATCACTTCTCTTTTGCCTTCTTCGTCTTCTTGCTAGTTTCATCTGTAGTCTTTTTCTTCCCTAAAATATAATGAATTGACAACTAGGTAAGAAAAGTACAAATAAATACAACAAGACTAAACAATCTTTCTTCATGCACATAGTATGTACCTCTAGGGTTATTTTTCGCTTTCTTGTTGTTTGCAAACAATGACTCATCCAAGTGTAAACTTTGACATGTTTGAATGTTATGGTAATGTGACCCACAGTGGCTGCATGTAATCTGTTGCTTGCCCAAAAACTCTTACGCAAATGTCATGTATCTTCTGTCCAACTTGTTCTTTCCCAAAACAGTTGGCCTCCCCTTGGACTTTACAACCTTGGGGTCATTTAAGTAACCATATTCAGTTTCGACAACTTGCTCCTTACTTTTCTCTTTTGGATCAACTTCTTTTGTTTTGTCCTCAGCTAATGTCATTGCATCTAGTTTCTCTGCAATCTTCTTAACCTCTTGAGTGACAAACAAATATTTCTCATTACTTTTTGATCCATCAGATGCTATATTGATGCAAACTTTCGATAGCACATTGAATCTCATTTGGCTGCACTCTCCAGTCATCTCCAAAGGTACATTGTATCTCAAATCCCTTATATCTTTCTTCTCTCTAGGCATCCATCTAGCAATGAAATACTTATCTGGAATGTGCACAATGTTTAGATGGACAAGAACCTTGAGAACATGAGAACATAAAATTCCATCCTTGTTGAACTTGGAACAGATTCAATTGAAATCATCACTTGTTAAATCAACAATAACTAAGTATCTCCTTGTCCTGTAATCTCTAGCTGCAGCCACGCCAGATTTGAACACTTCATATTTTTTGTTTGGCTCAACCTCTTGAACATGTAGATAAGCAGTAAATTTCAGCTCCTTCTGAAACCTGTAAAATATCTTGCGATTGTACTTTTTTCCAGCATGCACTTCCATATCATTTCCACACAAATAGCTAGGTGTTGTTGTCCTAGTGATCGAATCTTCATGTTTCTCATTTTCTTCTATATTTTCTGCAATCTTGTCATACTCACTCAAGAAGCTGCTGACACTTGTATGTAGAGCAAACATTGTCTTTGAAAATAGCATTGGTGCCTTCACTCCTAGCTGTATCTTGTGAATAAAGGGGAAGAAGTTATTCTTGAAGAATACAGGTACAAACTTTGCTCTATTCTCCCACATAGTTTTCAAGTACTTGAGGTTGCTCACTCCATATTTCTCTATCATTTCTTGCCATGAAGATTCAAACTCTGCTACTGTCAATGAAAAATGAATAGTGTCCTTGAATTCATTGTGTAGATTAGGTATCTTTCCAAAGCTTCTAGGATGTTTCTCTTCAGCTTTCTTTACAACATGGAAAAGGCAATTCCTGTGTATAGCATCTAGGAAAACTGCAGGAATTGCTTTGGCCATAGCTGCATCTTGATCAGTAATTATGGTCTTCGGACACTTTCCACCCATGCATTTCAAGAAAGTTCGAAATAACCACTCAAATGTTTCAGCACTTTCATTCTGAAGGATAGCACAACCAAATAGACAGTTGTCGCCATGTCCCGTTACTCCGACAAAAGGAGCAAACGGCATGTTATATCTGTTTGTCTTGAATGTGGTGTCGAAACTGATACAATCACCATATAGATCATACATTCTTCTAGATGTAGCATCACACCAGAAAATGTTCTCCACTGTATTTGTTTTCTTGTCCACTTTGAAATCAAAGTAGAACATTGGATCATCAGTTTGCTTCTTCTTAAAATATTCAAGGGATTGCATCATGTCATTCAGCCTGCTTTCCTTTCTCATTGCAGTTCTTAAGTTGCTTACATGTTTTTTGGTATATGGAACAGCCCTTGAAAAACCTCCTCTCAAATAAGTTAGAATTGCCATGATCTTTCTTGTGGGAAGCTTCACTGAATTGAATGTCCTTATGAAAAGTTTTTCTTCATTTGTCATGTCCTTGTGTGACCTCAAAAATCTGGATTCTTCGGGCGGGCTCAACTCATGGTTGTGTTCCATATTGAAACTAGTTACTGTCCATTTATCTCCTTTTAGTGTAACAATCATTTCAGCTAGACAACTCTGTAATTTCCAGATTGTTACTCTTCCTCTTCTTAGGTTGATCCTTAGGTTTATCTGCTTCGGGTTCCAGAGGTTGCTGAGGTTGCAAAGGTACAGTCTCTCCTTTCTCTAGCATCTTCTTTCTCTTTGTCTCCTGCCTCTTGACTTCTTTTTTCTTCTTCCTTTCTTCTTTTGTTTTCTCATCTAGAACTTTTCCAGAACGATTGCATTTGAAAGTACACCTAGTAACTTTATTATCCTTTCTACAGTGATAATTTCCAGCTATTTTTGCTGAAAAGCCGATAATATTTGAATATGAGTTGTAGAACTCAAATGCAGCCTCTTTTGTATCGAAAACTTGATTCATATGGGGTACATGGTGACTACGGACCTCCTGACTGCATGTTTGAGCGGCTTTAACACTTTCATTCTCAAGGTATATCTCTATATCTTCCTGATCCAGTTCTTGTACACCTCCATCTTCTTCTACTGACCTTACTTCACATTCACTTGCATCTGCTGCTAAATCATCTGCGCTGCCAACATTTTGATCATTTGTACTGTCAAGTTTATCTGGCTGAGAACATTCTTGTTCATCACATGAACTTTTTCCTGAATTCTGATCTGACTGCTCTTGATTGACCCATGTATCCTTGTACTTGTATGCACTATCTCCATTAGCCTCTGAATTCTCTTACGGTTCAAACATATTTCCGCAGATGTCGTTGTCTCTTTGAGGATAATCTTCCTCACTATTATGAACATATTCACTTACTGCTCGTTATCATGAACATTCTATTCGCAAATTTGAAAACAACATAACAACATGAGTGAAACATTAATATTTTATTTTCTGTAGTCATTTTTTTAAGTTCTTATAATTTTACCTCATCTCCCATTGGCCCAGTTAGCAAATCCATAAAACTGCAATTACCTTGCTGAAATAATAAACATATCAGTACAATTTCTTTCTTTTTCATGCATTTTTCCTGAATAAGTGTACGAATTAAAATTGTTTGTCTGAACTTAACCTGTGAAAAATGCATTGCATCCATGCTCTGCATCATTTGAGAATATGACATGCCACTGCCTTGTGATAAATTAACCTGCATTTTTAAAAGTTTTTTCAATCAGTTCATTTTTTCATTTTTTTCAAATGTACCGTATCATTTCGTAAAGCATGGAAATTCCAAACTAACCGCGAATTCATCCATTTGTATGCTTGCAGGCTCTAGGTCTAATTGTGATGGCGGAGGAGCCTGTACATATATGAGTATCAATTATTATCAATTCTTGCTCATTACATTAGAAACTACAAGACAACAAGGTAAGTGTTACGAAAACATTTTACATTCTACATTCTGTCAACTGCTACTGCATTCTACATTCTATATTCTACATTAGAAACTCACCTGTGTACATTCTACATTCTGCATGCCTTCAAAGAATTCAAACTGCATTACAAAAACATGTTCAACATCAGTACTAGCAAAGAAAGAAATCCAAAATAAACCATGTGCTGTAGGTTTTTACACATTTTATCTGATTTTTATCTCAATTTTTATCTGTAAGATGTAAGAATGTAAGAAATCCAACATCATCATCTTTTTCTTATCACAAGTATGCAATGTTCATCGCTATTTTTTGACTTTTCTTTCTTACCTGTGAACTAGATGAAGAGCCCATAGTAGGATTGATGAAACCAATGTTCTCTGAATTTCTTGTTGAAACATCATTCTCTTGAGGCTGCCCATTCACAGGTATGTAATATGGAACCTGCATTGTCAAGTAATCATTGAATATAGGTCATGCTATTCCATTCTGAATTTCTAACAAGCATTAAGTTTAAGAAATATCACCTGACTTCTATCTTTTAATTGTGAACTGTATGATCCATATTTTTTTGCTTCCTCTTGATATGTGTCTTTGCCTGTAAATTTAAAGTCAATTTCATTTTATTTAATCAACTGAAAAAGTGACTCATCCAACATAGTTTCAGTACAACTAGACTTGGCAGATTGTGCTTGTCAATTTCTCTGCCTTATTTTTTACATGCAATGTTTTTTTTGGTCATAATGAAAGTGCAAAATGCATTACCCTGTAAATCATTCCCCTTTCTTTTTCTGTAAATCATTCCCCTTTATTTTTTGAATCCTGATTTTAGTTCTTCTTTTTGATCAAGACCTTTTTACGAATCCGACGTGATGAAAGCAAAACTGATATCCCCAAGCAAAGGCACAACATAGCAAGCACAAGCTCAGGTGTTTTTCCGATGTCATCACCGTATGTGCTGACTTATTGTACTAAAAAATATCAGTGACAAGTGCTAGCCATATTCATTGTTATTCAGCATGAGACAAACGGAAAAAACAACTAGCCATCTGATGCGAAAGGTAAATCAGAAATTTTCGTCCACTATTCCATTATTTTTCATGATATATCGGTGATTATCATTTTATCATTATAACATCATACTGTGCTTGCCCTAACCACAGTAACCCGTTAAACAGAGCCTGTGATATACCACATATTCTTGTGCTCTGTTTTTCATCAGTTTTTGAGCCTGTGATCTACCACATATGCTCTGTTTTTTATCTAATTGATCCTGGTTCATTTTTTGAGTATGCAAATTATATGTTGGTAAAGCACAGCCTCTGAGAGAATGCTGTTTTGCTGATATATCTTTTCTTGTCCAGCTATCATGAAGTGAAAGTAAAGTGCTGGTCATGGATTACATGGCTGGTCATGGATGAATGAGTAAGACAAGAATAGATGTCCAATTTCTGGGAAGAACTGATATGAGAGAAATTGCACAGAGAAGATCTGGGAGGAGCAGAAATTGCACAGAGAAGATCTGGGAGGAGCAGAAATTTCATACCAAGGTAAGATCCTGATCCATACTCCATATTCAGCAAGATTCCTGTCCAGGGAGGGGTAGAGGGATCTTCCTTTTTCTATCTTTTTCTGGGATTTTTTCGTGGGAGATGCTGTTTACCTCTTAAGGTTTGCTCCACTCTCTTTCCCCCATGGCCACGATGGTGAGGACGATGAATGGGGAAGAACTGATCACGAGATGCTCGTGTCTTCTTTTCTTGCAGAAGGGGTTTGTCTTCCTGACATTATGTGGGCTGGTTGACAGCTGACACAAAGCCCACGCACAGATCAGTTGACATGAAGACAAGAAAAAGCCCAGGTGACAGGAAGACAAGAGGAAGCCCAGGTGACAGACCACATTAAAGTCAGGTGACAGCCCACATAAGCCCAGACAGAGACAGACATCTCTTTCATCGATTGACTGAGACATAGTTTTGTTCTCAGTCGATTGCCTGACTGCGTGTTAAGAAGGCGTCGACTGAGACGTAGAAATTTCTCAGTCGACTGAGACGCAGGCGCTCCCATATATATATATATATATAGGTAAATTAACTGGGGCACCATGGTGCCCAGGCTCCTAGATCGCCAACCGTTGGATTGATCGATGGGAGATGACAGAAATCCGGGTATATTTTATGATGAAACCCGTTAGTGCACCACCAAACCCGTTTATGAACCTCCAACCCGGTAATTTTAAGATCTTTCCATTTTTAATTTGCATGCCAGCTCCAACGAAAATTCCATGATATTTCCTTTTTCATTTGCATGCATATGCACCACGATTGGAAAAATCAATCAGCTGTGACTTACCAAATAAAATGCATATGCCTATTTAAGGTATATTCAATCGTCCGTGATTTACGTGCCCATAATTGCATTTCTTTAACTCACCGGCTTATTTATAGATGCCAATCAGGGCAGGAATACATGCCAAGCGCTGCATCCTTGGCTAGCCATAGACGTGTGCTTTCATCCCCAATCACGTTCATGTCATAAACATGTATTTGGATCCGGCTTGCGGAGGTATGTTGTGCTGTCGGCATTTTGCGTCCATGTTTTGTCTGTGTTGCATTGCTGAGTTTTGACCGTGGCCGTGGCTGTCGCCGGCTGCACGGACGTCAACGCAGCCATGGGTAGCTGCCGTGCACATCGTCCCATTTGTCTTGGCCTTGTTTTTCTGGTGCGCCCGACATAGCAGCGGCTGCAGTAAATATCGTCGTGTTCAGTTTCCCTCTCAAATAGTCAAATACATTAACTTTTACTAACTTTTCTTTTCAATCGTAGGTATCTTCATGCCAAAGGCTGCATCAGTGTGCTAGTACTAGAAGGAAACATGCTGGCTCAAGCTATGCATGAATATTTGGCATTGTTCTTCGCTGACTAGACTGAAGATGTGGCCGATCGGGATTACAACTAACCTGTGGTGCGTACACAGTCCTTCGAGTATGACCATATCCAATTAGGCCGCAAACTGTATTTTCTTCATATACTATGGTTTTCTTTTCGTTCTGATTTTCCAGCTGTCCCATATAAATTTAAATTGTTGAAAGTGGTGTCTAACCTTTAGTGCTGACGAAGGACTGGAATGGGACTGCGTGTACAGGAAAGATCAACCCAGTGGACCAGTCATATCCTTATCATACAACCTCTAAAATCTGAATACTCATATACTCGTGTCGCTTATTTATTTGTTGTTCTCAATACAGGGTAGCATGGCTTCTTTTGTTCAAGAATTGATGAGGCAGTACACATTTGGAGACAAATGAGGTCACACACGTATGGGAGAATGTTAGCCTGAAGATGACGTCCGCTATAAATCGTCAACAAACATATTTTCATTCCTGATAATAAAATGTCTCTGTAATAAGTACAAACTTGTTTGCTTCGAATAATGTGCTTAGTTACGCATTGTAAGAAAGCTTTTTTTTTTTTGTAATAAGTACATTATATTTGCTTCTGCAAATTGTACAGACAACTGTTCTAAGATGTATTTTTTCGTTCTCCTATAAGATATGCAATACATTAGATCTTTTCTCATCGTATATCATGCACAGCTTCTTATTGTATTCTTAGGTACACATAGGTACCTTCTAGAACACTCACAGTCCTCGAAAAATATCTTTCTAACTTCACATTGTTACCAGTTTTTGAGGACACACGGTACAGGATAACTAAAAATTTACCAGGTACTTTGCCCTTTCCCACCCTCCGTCCCAGAAATACGTGTGGCAGATTCAATGCATGTGTACATATTTCAGCCTACATTTTACCTAGATCTGCGACCAGTATTTAGAGCTAGAGGGTGTACTAGGTATCGGTGTTTCCAACATTCCATGGTACCCCATGGTTTCTTCGTGAATATTTGTAGTCCTCGGAAGATTCATAGATACCAGTGGCTCAGGTATGGTATGATACGACTCGAGTCCCACACGATTCTCAAAATGTCGGTATCAGTACTTGCAACATACCCTCATACCCCAACGGTATCATCATTAGCTCCCACACTCATGTACATCAGCACTACTTGGACAATACCTCGATACATCGATACCTACAAAAACTCACGTACTCCTCGGACAATACCTCGATACCTCGATATTGATACCTCAGGTGTATGATATGACTTGAGTTCTTCAATAATTAAAATTTAGATATATGTACTATTGACATACCCACATACTCGATACCTAGATACCTACATAAACTCTCATACTCTATACCTAGATACTTACAAAAACTGTCATACTCGATACCTATATACCTACCCAAAAACACCCATACTCGATACCTAGATACCTACAAAAACTCTCATACTCTTCAGCAAATACCTCGATACTAATACCTCAAGCATGATACAAGTTTATTTTCTTAATACACATAGTATGTAGGTATCTGTATTGCCAACATAGCCACATACCCCACAGTATCATCATGAGCTCTCATACTCCTTAGACAACGTCTCGATCTCTTGATAGCTACAAGAACTTTCATATTCCTTGGACAATACATCGATACCAGTACCGCATGTATGATACGACTTGAGTTCCTCATTACACAAAATGTAAGAATCTTTATTTCCTACATACCTCACGGTTTTCATATTCATCCGACCTCGATACTGATACCTCGATACTGATTTTTCTTTATATGTCGACACCCAAATACGTACAAAAACTCTCATACTCCTCGATACCTCGATATCTCAATACCAGTACATCGGGTATGATACAACTTGAGTTCCTCAATACTCAACATATATAGGTATATGTATTGCCAATGTACCCACATACCCCACAGTATCATGATCTCCCACACTCCTCGCACAATCGCTCGATCTCTCGATACCTACAAGAACTCTCATAGTCGTCGAACATTGCCTCGATACCTCAATATCGGTACCGGAGGTATGATACGACTTGAGTTCCTTGGTACTCAGAATGTAGGTATCTATATTACCAACACACCCACATACCTAACATCAACATGGTCTCTCGATAACTACAAGAACTCTCATACTACTCAGACAATACCTCGATACATCGATACCTACAAAATACTCCTGTACTCCTCGGACAATACCTCTATACCTCGATATCGGTACCTCAGGTCTATGATATGAATTGAGTTCTTCAATACTTAAAATTTAGATATATGTATTGACATACCCACATACTCGATACCTAGATACCTACATAAACTATCATACTTGATTCCTAGATACCTACAAAAACGCTCATACTCGATACCTATATACCTACGCAAAAAACTCCCATACTCGATACCTAGATACCTAAAAAAACTCTCATACTCCTCAGCAAATACCTCGATACCTCAAGCATGATACGACTTTAGTTTCTTAATACACATAATATGTAGGTATCCGTATTGCCAACATACCCACATACCCCACAGTATCATCATGATCTCTCATACTCCTCAGACAACGTCTCGATCTCTCGATAGCTACAAGAACTTTCATACTCGTTGGACAATACATTGATACCGGTACCCCATGTATGATACGACTTGAGTTTCTCATTACGCAAAATGTAAGCATCTTTATTTCCAATATACCGCACGGTTGTCATACTCCTCGGACCTTGATACCGATACCTCGATACTGATTTTTCTTTATATGTCGACACCTAGATACCTACAAAAAAAATTCTCATACTCCTCGGCAAATACCTCGATATCTCAATACCGGTACATCGGACAATACTCAACATACAGGTATTTGTATTGCCAACATACCCACATGCCCTACAATATGATCATGATCTCTCATACTCCTCACCCAATCGCTCGATCTCTCGATACGTACAAGAACTCTCATACTCGTCGAACATTACCTCGATACCTCAATAACGGTACCGTAGGTAACATTAATACCAAGAGCTCTCATACTCCTCGGACAACAGCTCCATCTCTCGATACCTACAAGAACTGTGATACTCAGGTATGGTACCTCAATACAACAACTCTCATACTCAAGTTCCAATGTCACTACAATCAATATTTGTATAGCCATGGTTGGCGCTATGGTTTTCCACATCTGCTGCCTGATGTAATCATGTAAACATATGAGATCACTTCTTCAGTGACATCTGACAACCTATTATACACACATAATTTAATTTTAGAAATAGAGACCTAGCATTGACTTTATAACGCAGCTTAAATTCATATGGCAGTACTAGATTATTTTACATAGGGTGAGCGATTATGAGGTATCCATTGCTTACTGACCAAGATCATATTAAGGTATGTGAATTAATACAATTGTTGTGACGTTAGAACTTGTATATTTCCCAATTCGACAACCATACCTGGTTGTGTGCATACTCAATAAAACGTACACCACTAATTAAATTTGTTAACCACGTATCATCAAAAGGAGAGTCAATATAAAATAGAAATTAAACACCATTTAATATTATAGACCAGAATTCAAATATTCCAATATTGTTTATTTTCTTAGCCGTGACAAACCTATTTTATGAAACTTCCTATTTTGCTTTTCCAATATAGAAATTCTGGTCATCATAAAACCATGGACCTTGCATCACAAATATGCACTATCGTAGTTCATAAAGTAATAAGCCCACTAATCGTGGGCGCATATGATTCCAAAAGTAGAAACGTTGGGCCACCAAATACCTGTAATCTTGGTCTTACTTTCCTAATTCTTATATTAAAAGCCAACTTATGTAGGACGATGCAATCTTCTAAATCAGGAAAGGCCTGGACGGCTGGCCCGCCATATACCTTAAGTTTCGCCCAAATAGTTGTACATACCTTTAAGTAATATAAAAGCCCAGATTTTGGACGGTGACTACAAGGAAATTCAAACTCTACGCCTTAGCAAATAAGGCATCAAAATATTTGGTAATTCCAAAAATCATCTATCTTCTCATGCAGCGTGCATGCAAATATTTCCTAATATACCTAAGCTAATGGGTCAAACCCGATAGTACAAACCCGATCAGGTCGCATGATCTAGATACTACATCGTACGGTAACGAAGCATGGTGCCCAGGCTCCTTGGTGCCCCATTTGAGCTTCCTATATATATATATATATATATATATATATAGTCCTAACTATCTTGTTGTGTACGCTATTATGCAGAATGAAGAAGCGGGAAATGCGAATAAGGAGCATCCATGATGTTGGGTTCATTGACCCACACATCGTTAATTCATATGTGTTAGAACACCACCCCGCCGACGTGGAGGAAGACCTGTGGCGGTTTCTTAGAAAACAGCAACTCAAAAGTGATATTCTATTTTCTTACCAATTTGGGTGAGTGTTTCTGTCTTGAGCACATTCTCTTTTGTTTACTCCATGCATGGTATGTGGCTAATCGATGAGTTATGCATGACTGTGCATGTATCGTGTCCGCAGGTTCCACTGGATTCTGCTAGTAATTCAATTTCACAACTCCACAGTTCTCGTCCACGACTCTCCGAATATGGATCCGGCGCTTTGGGCCGACATGAGAAAAATGATGCAAAAGTAATTATTTTCATTCATTTGCGCTCTATATCGATCGGCCTATTTCGTTCATCATTTCCTAATATCAAGTAACTAATTAATAACTCTCTTGTTCATTTAATTTTCTTTGCCTCGTAGGGTTTGGAGAGGGTTCGTAGATCAAAAGGTCGGTGAATTCAAAAAAGAGCTACAATTTAAAAGGGCAAAGACTGGGACTGGGGATATTCAGCCACCGGGGACCAATCTATGTGGATACTATGTTTGTGAGATGATCCGGAGATACACCACTGAGCGGCAGCCGTCCGAGAACAACATCAAGAGGAATAACCTCCGGAAGACGCTTAGTCCAGAAGCTCGCTTCCGACCACTTCAAGAGGAACTAGCTGGATGGTTCGCGAGGGAAGTCATCGATCCTAGAGGAGAACACTATGTAGAGGACGTAGAACTTCATATGCACTAAATTATGTATGGAAACTTGTTCAAAATTGTATATGGTCGTCCGATATTGAATATATATTGTATATTCCTCTTGAATTCTTTTTGGTTCTAATTTCAAATTTGTTTGAAATTGTACATTCATATGCATGTATGTAGTACCGTAGAATATGTGAAAATCCTTCAAAATTAAAATAAAACACAAAAGAAATAAAACAATACAAATTAAAAAGAAACCAGGTTTAGGGGGGGCTAAAACCCTAAACCTGCGGCGGCCTTTAGTCGCGGTTGGCCAGGAGAACCGCGACTAAAGGTCCTCCGCCCCGACGGTCTGCTGGCGGCCACGTGGACGTGCCTTTAGTCGCGGTTCGTAAGGAACCGCGACTAAAGGGGGGGCCTTTAGTCGCGCTTAATTGGTCGCGGTTGCGCAACCGCGACCAATGGCAGCTGCGAACCGCGACCGAAGCCCTTTTTTCTACCAGTGACTCGATGATCTTCCCAAAGATGAAGCAGGACAAGACTCTCGACGAGATGGCGGCTTCTTTCCTCGTTGATCCTTCCGAGCCTGTGGAGGTATTGAAACGCCGTAACCGCTTATTTGGGGCAGTTCTTACTTTCCAGTTGCTCATGGGCCATGGGAAGGGGTCGAATTGGAGAAGTTATCCACGGCATTGCCTCGTCGATGATGACAACCATTTAGTTGACCTTGAGCCTTTGAAAAGATCGGCAGTAACTTGTGCCAATCAACTTCTGAAGCTGGTAGATGAAGCACAAGCCAAGCCTATTCCCGAATCTGCCCCTGGTTCATCGTCAGCAAATCCTTGAACTTTTTGTTTGACTTGTTGTAAATAAGATCAACCGTAACTTTGACGTAGTCCAGTTTTATTTCGGCTCTGTTGCTAATTCGAACATCCTTTTGAATGTATCATATATGTCCGGTGCTCCCGATGGGAGTTTTTATTTTAATGCTAGTCTGAACTAGGGACTGTACTGCAGATTCCTCCGTCTTCTTCTCGTGCTGAGCTTTTTCCAAACCCTGCGAGTAATGATGAACCAAGTGTCTAGTTTAGACAGAGATATCACTTCTCTTTGTGCGATGGCGGCCTTGGTGAAGAAAAAAGGAGAGATAGCGACTGCTATCGAACAGTACGCTCTTGATGGTCTTCATATTGCTACCGAAAGTTTGGGCTGTAAGTATTAGCCCATCTTCTGCTTTCTGACATAGCTTGAATGTTCCTTTAACTGACACTTGTTCCTTTTCCAGTCGTAGCTTCAGATGCAACTGAAGAGAACAAAAGGATCCATGAAGAGGTCGAGGCGATGACTGACGTTGCACACCCGAAGCATGATTTATGGCTGCATCGTCCGAAGGCTGTTGTCATGGCGAAGTTTAAGTATCGGGTGGAAAAGGCGCATTATTATTTTGATAAGTTCCACGCTCATCTCACGATGGTTTGGAACGCTTTGTTCCCTCTGGACGAGGCACCCGAAACTTTATCTGCCTTGTTCACCCGATTCAAGTCTCCCGAAAGGATTCGGCAGTTGGTGCGGAAGGAATTCCTGGCTGGTGCTGAGCTTGCTTTTGCATCAATATTGGCATGCCATCCGTCTCTAGACTTGGGAGCCGTAGCAAATACCGAGAGGAGCTTAGGCCAATATTATGATGCTGCTAGAGGTCCCGCCTACACCATTGTTTCTCGGATGGAGTCGTGCCTTGAGAAGGATCTGAAGGCCCATTGGGACCGGGGAGCCCGATCACGAATGTAATAGCCTTATTCCTGCATAAGATTGTTTTGTATAAATTTATTGCGTACGTTGCACGCTATGTTAATTTGATTGATATTTTATTGTCGAGGGCGGCTGAGTGATCAATTCAACCTGCTCTCCCGACGACTTCGTTGGATTATGCAATGTTATTGTGAAGCCTTTATGTAAGTTTTGCAAGAGCGAGACCCGTCGACTTAGTCGAGGGAATTAGACGCTTGGCATCGTCACGCGGTGCACCGGTTTGAGCCTTATTTTGTGATAATGTAACCATCGACTGCAGCACTCGCGTATTTTCTCGAGGCTTGGATTGGTTGTTTTTGTGTGTCACTAATCTTAGCTCCCGTTGAGAGTATTTAATTAATGACACTGCGTGTTTTCTGGGCCAGCGCTCCCGATGGGAGTAAGAGCCGAAGGTAGGGGCCGCAGTCGACCTGTTCAAGTGGTAGGGCCTAAATTGAAGAAAAAAGGTAGAAAACCTGATTAAAACTTTATTCATAACATAAAGCAACCTTAAAGGCTATTGAATAATAAAAAGCGATCGCGTCCTATGTATAGAACCGTCACAGGTGTGCAATGTTCCATGGATTCCCAACATCTTTTCCCGAAGTTGGGTTTTTGAGCCTGTACGCTCCTCCTGGTATCACTTCAGTGACGATGTAAGGTCCTTCCCATGGAGACTCGAGTTTCGAGGGTCTTTTTTGTTTCAGCCGAAGTACCATGTCTCCAACACTAAAGCATCGGTTGTGTATTCGTCGGCTGTGATAGTTCCTCAGCGCCTGCTGGTACACCGTGGTTCTGGCTAAAGCAATGTCTCGAGCTTCGTCGAGGAGGTCTACGGCATCCTGCAGTGCGATGTTGGAAGTTGATTCTGTGTATGCCGTCACTCGAGGGGCTTCGAATCGAACGTCGGCTGGCAGGACTGCTTCGGCTCCATGTACCAGAAAGAATGGGGTGTACTGCGTCGACCTGTTAGGTGTGGTACGCAAACTCCAAAGTACCGATGGTAACTCCTCGACCCAAGCTCCTTCCGCGCCTGTAAGACGTTTCTTGAGACCGTCCCCTATTAGACCGTTGATCCTTTGCACCTGACCGTTGGTCTGCGGGTGATCCACTGATGCGAATTTCAATTTGATCCCCTATCATCACAAAATTCTCGGAATTCTTTGGAGTCAAAGTTAGTTCCATTATCTGTGACGATACTGTGAGGCACGCCGAATCGACATGTTATTTCCTTGAAGAATTGGACTGTTGTTTTTGCTTTCTGGTTTCGTACTGGTACTGCCTCGATCTACTTTGTGAATTTGTCGACTGCGACTAATAGGTACGTGTGTCCTCCAGGCGATGATCTCGGCAACGGTCCAACTTGGTCGAGTCCCCATTGGGCGAACGGCCATGCCAAGGGTATTGTCATCAGGTCTGTCGCAGGGGCGTGCGGTTTTGGTGAAAACCGTTGGCAAGGATCGCACTTCATGACCAGATCTCGAGCATCCGATGCCGCCGTTGGCCAATAAAATCCTGCCCTGAAGGCTTTTGCTACAAGAGCCCTACTTCCCGCATGATGCCCACAAGTTCCCTCGTGTATCTCACGCAACAATGCTCTTCCGTCGTCAATGGAAATGCACCTTTGGAAGATACCGGAAATGCTGCGCTTGTAGAGTTCACCGTTTACTATGGTGAAGGCTTTCGATCGTCTGACGATTCGTTTTGCTTCTACTGGATCCGCCGGCAGTTCCTGCTTCGTTAGATATGCTAGGAACGGCTTGGTCCATAGTGGCTCAAGGATGAGGACTTGTTCGGCAGGGAGAGTTGGAGTTTCTTTGGCAGCTTGCTTCGGGCTTGCCTCTGCTTCGTCAGTCGATGGTTTTGGAGGTGTCGACGCCTTCTCTTTTATTGATCGTTGAGTGATCACTTCGTAAAACACTCCGTCTGGAATGGGAGAGCACATGGAGCTGATGTCAAGAGAGAAGACTCAAAACTCGCATATGTAAGAAGAGAAAGAATATGGATAAGGACAAAAATCAGAGACAGTCAGAACTATCCAACGAATTTTCAGAAAATAGTTTTTTACACTAAACACAACAACGTCCGTTGGCAAGGTTAACCTACAGGCAAGCGGACGAGTGGGGTATCGACAACCTAAGCTCTGATACCAACTTGTGACGCACCGGAACCGGTACCATGAGAATTCCAGCGATCCCGCCGAAATCCACACAATATCGGTTCTGAGACGCCCTCCGACACGACGTGCGCGAAGAATCACACACATGATGCCAGAGAAATTGCCACGAGCAGTAACATTACAACATGTTTACAATAGAGCCCACAAGAAACATATATTACAACAACGACTCCAACGAATCAAGATACAAATATACAACATAAAGCTATTCAAGAGGATGTGCATGCATATGTGTAGTCCATGTCGTAAAGCCTCGTACTCAGCTGCTTGAAGATGGGAGTCATGAGAGATCGGCCCGATGTTTGCATCATATTAGATTGCAACAAAAGACTTTTGAGCGCTCTCGAAATAATAAAGCATTCATCGGACACTGACTGGGGGAGGCCATACCTAGAGACAAGGTGGTGCATGAAGCACATGGCAGCCAATTTTTACTAAAAGTTCAAGAACAAGGATTAGTTCAAGCTATTCAAGAGGATGTGCATGCAGAAGACATCAGCGAAGATGAATGCTATTTGGGCTGGAATTAATAAAGAAATCGAGCGTGTTGCTTGCCACTGAGAGAATACCAGAGGGACCGGAGGACTGGATTAAATTTGAGTACATGGATTAATGAGAATTGCCCTGATTTAAGTAAGTGGGTGCAAGCTCATGACATGGGGGCTCGATACGGCATAATGACCAGCAACATATCAGAGGTGTACAATGGCATGCTGAAAGGTCTGCAAGCCCTCCCTATCACAACCCTGATTGCTGAAACTTGGAACCGGACACTGTCATACTTTGCAGACACAGTGCAAATCGTAAACGCACGATACCAAATGAACAAGCAATGATCTGAAAAGATACAACGATATTTGAATGAGAAAGCTGAAAAATCCAAAATTCATGGGTTTCGTCAAATTGATGCATTTAATAAAGTGAGAACTCCACGTACGAGCCAAGTATGTGAAAGTCTACCATAGAGGATCAAAAAGCATGCTTTTCAACTCGGCCCCAACACGTGTGAATGCAATTGCGACCCCGCGATAATGTTACATGGATAGTTGAAGATTTCTTTGGAGGTGGTATTATGAGAAATGGCAGTTTGATTCCCCCAAATCTGGAATCTCGATACGTATTCCGGACGCCATCACCAGAAGATGAGACACGTGTAGAGGATGACGAAAATCAGTACAGCCGAGGTTTGCATCCACCTCACCCCCCTCGTCCAGGTTTGTCGCCTTCCGGTCCAAGGCCAAGGCAGCACCGTCGTCATCGTCGACAGGACTGATACGCATGGGCCTTACTTGTATGTATTAGATATTTATCTATGTGCAAATTCTTCTTGTCTCATCCTTGGGTACCTTCTTGTGAATCCTAGCTTGCAACCTAAGAAGCCCTTGTCGTATTTCCACCGGAGTTCGACCAGGCATACCTGCATGCCTAGCAAAAAGCCTACCTACCTCGTCGAGGAGGGTTACATTTGTGACGAGATCTTCAAAATTCTCTATGTTATTGGCACACAACTGAACAAGCAGAGGAGATAAGCGGACCAGCCATATACGACTGAAAACTACAATGGCCAGGAGGAGCTATCTTGGAGCGGCTACTATTGCTTTGAAGAAATGAACGGCGGGGGAGGTGTTTTATAGCACCCAAGGAAGAGAAAAAGCGGAAAATCTTGGCGGCAGATCCTTGCGAGAAAAATTAGGCGGCAACTTTTACCGGGAAATATTAGGTGCGAATTTTTGGCGGGAAATCAACTTTATTAAGACATCTCACGAAATTAAGATACAATAGACGCTAAAACTAAAGTACGGGTAAACATTACAACGTAATTAGTTTAAGATACATAGACAAATTATAACTGAAATTAAGATTTTGCGATCATGTTGCCTCGTTCTTCTGTTGTCTGCGCCTCAACAACTCTTTCTCTTAATCCCTTCCTTTCCACTACACGGGCATCTCTGCGCACCTCTTCCTCCGCATACCTACGATTTTGAGCTTGCTCCACCCTTAATTTTATTTATTCGTCTCTCTCGCTGCTTTATAACTAGCAGCAACCCTTTCCCAGTGCTCCTCCTCATGGAACCTTGTCCATGCACGCCGTTATTTTTCTTCCACCTCACGGTGTGCCCTATCCAGCTGTTTCTTGTCTATCCAGTGAAACCACTTGCAAAGGGGCGGGGGAGACTGCAACATAAATAAGACGCTAATAAACAAAAATAACATACAAATGTGATTTTTAATCATGATGTTAGAACTTGCTTGTGTGGGTGGATCATGATCGTAGTTCACGCGCATGAAATATTTCATGCCAAACTTGTCAGAAAAATCCACCACCTCCTTCACCTTCGCAAGGCGGCCGCACCAACACCTCTCTGCTCTCACCCCCGGTGGCAAGCTTGCATTCTTCCACTTCATCGGCCTAAAATCCTGGTCCGAGCAAGGCACACTCATACTCACTCGAATATTTTGCGAAGGAAAGAGAGAGGCGCATAAGGCAAACTCGATCTTGCTGTTTTGATTTGTATGCGGGGAAGTATGACTTATATAGCCTTCAATTAGATGAATAGTCCCAAATAGTTAGTGCTCTATTTTCTGTATCAGCACAGAACTCCTACATAAATAGGCTGCTTTCGGTTGTCAATTTTCTATACTGCTTTCACGACAAACCAAAATCGAGCGGCAATCTCAGACAAATCACTTAGGCTCACGTTGCATCGTCTCATGGAAATCAGGGCCAGTCACGCTGACCAGAAAAGTCTGCGGCGTCGAGCGGGAGCAAGCATGTGCGCCTGCAAGTGCGTTGTGCAGGTATCGGATGGCGAGGCCTGCCTCCACTGCGTGGGGCGGCATGCTTCACGTCAGCCTGCCGCCGCAGGGAGGGCGGCATGGCCCGCCGTTGTCGACGCTGGTGACGGCGCAGCTCGACAACTAATGTGCCACCAGGGCACTGGACGGCAAGGTCCTGGCGCCACAGCACACGGCGGCATGTGCCACGTATCGCCTGGGGGCACTACTGCCACTGAGAAAGTGATATTTTTTGTCAATTGCACTCACATGTATTTTTTTGTCAATGAATTGAGCAGAGGCTGGTCTATTTTGCCATAAAATTCTGTCGACCAAGCGATCAAAGCAGCCGCAGCCAAGAGAACACACACGTGATAACAACTAGTGGTTGGGGCGCCCCATGGGGCGCCTCCTCGCCAGAGCTGTGCGATCTAATTCCAGTCCAATGACAACGCCCCAATACAGGTTTCCTTTGCATGCCTCTAGGATAGTCTTGCATCCAAATCAAAACTCATTCTGGCCATTTTAACCACTACATTTCACTTTACAGTTTCTAGCATATTATAACACAAGCGGACAACTGTTTCTCAATGCACCATCCCATGAAAACCCTCGAATTCCAAAATTAAGAAATGTCAGCAACCTCCAAAATTTTATAAAGCAAAGTTACAATATTGAAATTGTGGCTAATGTGGTATCAAAGAAATAGGTAAAAACAATGGGATGCATCCACCATTGCAGCTCAGATTGAAAATTTTAGCTTACTATGTGTAATATATAGGTATACATGTAAAAAGTCCGATTTTTGCGCCAAACACAAACACAACTCAGTTCGTGGGTATCACACTGAAGTTCGGCCAAGAGTAAATTGAGGTCCCAGTGGGGTAGACAGTTCCACATGTAGAGCTCCTCTAGAACAACTTTTTTTAGCAAGAACTTCTCTTTGGCCATTACTGAATTCAACATCAGTGACCTATACACAAGAAACAAAAAATGAAATCCAGGACAATGGGATTAATTTTGATTAAGCGAAATCTACAGAAAAAAAGTTCATGAAATCTATGGCCAAGAGCAGGTTTGTACACCTGAGTTATGAACCCAACATAAACTACACAAGTCGATATCGATACTTTACCATCAAGGCGTGGACTAAAACTGCTTTTGGAAGTTCTGCAACTTATCGGCATATTTATATATATGTATACAAACATACTAAGTTACTAACTAAAGAAACTGATATAAACAAAAATAAGAGCTTGACAATAACCATTGAGGTAATAACAATGGAAGGCCTTATCAAAGCAAAATAAGCCAAATGGACCTGAAAACCCATCAGATGTTATGGTCATATCGCAGAGGTGCTTAGACTAAGATCCTGAAAACTTTAGTGTCAAAAATAAAGATCCTGAAAACTTAGTTATCACATTAAATGGGATACATCACTGAGAATCGTTTAACCATGTAACTACAAAATTTGAGAAACACACAAACCGACGCACAAATCTAGTACTTTAAATAGCAATTAACAAGTCGCCATTAACCATCCAAAAAAAAGGTTACCTTGATAACAAATATTTGATCTGTTGCTTGCCTGAACCACTTTAGAAAAATGCCCTAGTTGCCTCCGTTTCTAGTAGTGATACTAAATCAGATATAATCCAGAGATGGTATTCTCTTGATTCATAGGAATGAATGAGACAGGGATAATAGTGTTTCTCATCCGGATCATTGGTCAACCAGTAGAAAGTCGTAGCAGATACATTTCTTTTGTTGCAACTGGATGCAAAGAAGGTAATGGGACACAGTCCCTATGACACATGCTGAGAACAATGCTACAATTCCAGGTGAGCACAGACAATCGTTCTTCACGCTACCTCCATAATGACTAATAAAATATTATCAGCACAACACAATTTTCTATCTCTAAATAGCAACCCCCCACTACCCCATTTCCCTGCAATTCTGTGCGTCCACATCATTCCGTAAGTTATACAGCCTATTCACACGGTCAAGCGACGAAACCAGTCTATGACGGACCGACATGCTCCAAGTTCCACCCCCTCGATCGGTTCGTCTTACATGGGCTGTATAGGAATAGCACATAGCCCAGGCCCAGCTTACATTTCAATACCATATCATCCAGCACCGCGCATCGCTTCCTCATCTTGGCCACTCATGTTCTCCGTCATCTCTTCATCTACCAGTTCGCGACCCTTGATCACCCAACCATAAATATACGTGAGATAGATGAGGGCATCCCAGCAGTCATCCGCTTTAATAGTCATACATAAAACTGTAGAAGAAACCAAAGGAGGCCAACGATCAGTAGTCTTCGTCTTTAAATACCTCCGCTGATTTCCATTGTCCTACAGCACAAGTACATGCGCCTATGCTCACATCGTTGTACCCAGCCTTGGATCCAGTTTGGTGAATTATCGGCTCCCATCACATCGCCTCTGCTCACATCGTTGTACCCAACCGAAGGAGGCCAACGATCAGGAATTAGCTTCCAGTTTGGTGACTTTTATAATTTATCCCCTCTATTTCTACTGTTCATGTTCAGGTCTCAATAAATAGACCAGGTCAATCGAATATGATAGATCTGTACCTTCGCCAAATTGTTCAAGTTAATTGCAGGAATTGGCTTCCAGTATTGTAAGGTGAACTATCAAAAACCAATAGCCAGCCATTCTTTTAGAACAGAGATCTGTTATTTATTACAGAAGATGAAGAGTATCAAGCGTGATTGCCTCTTCTGATGAGATACAATATGGCCGTCAAAATTTTAGTAAACCAACCATTATCACGGATAAACGACAGGTCATGGCTCAGACGTCACCTCCGCAGCATAGCTTTTTGGTGCCTCAAAGCAGTTTGAGGCCACAAGCAGGGCATCGGGAATTCGTATATGTTGGCTCCTCCTTTTTTTAATCTCTGAAAGTACAAATTCTTTTTTCTACTCCCTCCCCTACAGGCTGATCCACTGACTTAGCAAATCTCACCACTCAGACTGAAAGCTTAAACCATATTTGCAGGAAGGCGGCTATCAGAGATTTAAAAAAATGACTTTTAGTACAAGCAAGTTTGGCTCATCTGAGCCTTTTTTTTGTAATGAACAATGAGCAACGATTTTATTTTCTGTGGCCAAATATTTTATTGGTCCTTTTTA
>NC_061511.1:113493832-113540359 GCF_022539505.1 Lolium rigidum
ACGGATTTGCTATTTCTCGCGTCCGAGAAAAGTCCGAGTTCTCGCTCGATTTTTTAGCCGTTCGATTTTTCTTTCAGATTCGTGCACCCGTTTGTCCGTGCGTTGCCGTTTTGCCCATTACCCGTTTATTTTGGCCCGTGTCTTTTTCCCCTTATCTGTCCGTGGTTTGCTGCTCGTCGTTTCATTTCTTCGAGAGAGAGGGAACGTGCCCGTGAGGTGGTCGGCGAGTTCGCCGCCCGCCGTGGTCGTCGCCGAGCGCTCGCCGCCGTCGTCGTCGCCGAGCCTTGGAGAGTTCCTCTCCGAGAGCGGGGTTTCAAGGCGGTCGGCGAGCTCGCCTCTCCGTCGTCGTCCTCGCCGGGAGAGGGGAACGAGCCCGCGAGGTGGTCTGCGAGTTCCCCGCCGCCGTCGTCGTCGCCTAGCCTTGGAGAGTTCCTCTCCGAGCGGAGGTTTGAAGGCGGTCAGACGAGCTCGCCTCCGTCGTCGTCCTCGCTCTCCGCTGGTGAAGTAGATCTCAAGGAGGTCGAGGAGCTCGCGCGTCGTCCCCGTGCGTCGACAGCAGGCCCAATTTCACCGAGTTTTCTCGAATCAACTATCATATTCTCCTATTTTCTGCAGTTTTATGTTACCAAACTCTGTTGTGTGTTCTTAATTTTGCTTGTGTTGCTTCAATGTCTTCGTGTATGTTCGGCGAATTTGAATGCCCTCGCGTGTTAGGGTTGCCTGATTCAAATACTGTGCGCCGTTTTTAGTGTTTGATTTGAGCTAAGTTGCAGTGTAGAGGAGATCTAAGAGGTTATTTGTGTGCCTGTATGCTATTTGTTGAAGTAAGTTGCAGCGTATGGACATCTATACATGGGCTTTCACTAGTGTGGTTTGCCTCTCTTAATCAGTTCACTACACAATATTGCACCCCTTGATGTCAATTGCTTGCTGGTGTCCCTTGTTTGTAGAGAATCTCAAGTATTTTTTGATGATTTTGTCCTGTTTGTCATGTTTCAATTTTACTGTCATCTGCCTATATCTTGTTTTTGCTTTTCACTACCAATGCAAAGTTTGTTGTTAGCTAGTGAGGGTGTTTTCATATGTACGTGTGACCAATCATAACCATTTGAAGCAAATATAGAAGTACATAATGACCGTGATCGAGATAATCTGAATGTGTACTACTGCTTTTACACTAATTTTTTTACTAGCAATTATGTATGGATTCCTTTGAGCATATGATATGCATTTCTAGCAATTATATTAGAATTTTCATATGAAATGTTTCGGTACTCATGATTTTTTGTCGCCGAGTAATATGATAATGAAAATGTTGTCTGATAAGAAGTTGTAGGACAACATGTAGATAGCAGCCTTAGACATTTTTACAGTAGTGTTTTTCCACGAGTAGTGAACTAGCAAATGTTTCTTTTATGTCTTTGCATGAATTTTTTATGTACTGCAATGTTTGCCTTTTGCTACAATTCTAAAGAGTATTAGTCAATATAGTTGGTGGAGTCCAAGTGGATGTTCTGATTTAAATTTTAGTTTTGTTCCGCAATGCACTTCTGAATCTACATTGTATTTGGTTGGCTTTTTTTGAGTAACCAACTTTGTACTTTTGATAAAGGCCTGTTTTCCTATAGCTTATAAATTTTGCAAGCTTACCTATGAACTGTGAAATTTTCCCCGCTTATATCCGTGTGGTTTTTTCAGTATGCTTGAAACTATGTATGTTTATATGTTCTGGTGTGTTATCCTTTTGTCTCTCTTAGATTTGTGCCCTAACTTGCATTTTACTTTTTCATTTTTTGACTAGACCAATGGAAAAATCTACGGAACAAGTGTTTAGTGTCATCAATATGAACGACAGAGATTTTCCGCAGAAAAACCATAACTCTGACAGTAGTGAGGAGGTAAACAAGTGCTTAGTGTCATCAATTTCCGAACTCGCTTTTTGTGTCTATGCCTTTTTGTTTATTTGCTCATGACTTTCTATATTCTTTTATTTTTTGGCTTTGTCAGGATTTCTGTAATTCCGAAGAAGAAACAATTGTCCTGGAGGCGGTTAGTTCAATTGTAAGTAAGGGTACTCTTTTGTTGTTGATGTTAATTGAGGGGAACAAGTAATGTATTTGCTCATGTTAATAAATCTTTGTTCGGATAAAAGAAGTCTGAAACGTAAACGCAGACCTACCAATATTCAGAAACAAAAGAGAACGGTGAGTTCTCAATATATACTAAACCTTTTTTCATCACAGTACATTTCTTTTTTTTAGATTCATCTGGATGATTTGATCTTATAGGTTTTGGTGTCCTGTTTTCTTATTATTAGAAAATTGTTCGAGATAGAAGGCAAGGAAGACATCTTGTTGACAAAGATGTTGTATCAGCTAAAAGTAGATACAATGTCGATTCAACTGTTCGAAATTGCAAGAATTGGATGAAAACCGGAAACGTATCTAAGGGACATAGATTTTGGTTCCATACTAGATCTCACTAGTGGTACCGTTCCATGGTCTTTTGTTCAATGGCTAGCCGATCATGTCGACATAAAGAACGAAGGATTTGCTTTTCAACGAAGTTTATTCCTATCGATTCGTAATCTTTTGCCCATGTCCTTGGTGTTCCAGACTATAGGAGTCCATGTCCCTAATGAGTCCAAGATCACAACAGACTGAATTCCTGCAGTACTTCTGGATTATCGTAAATGCCAACAATCAAGTTCTTCCGTGACAAGATAAAGAAAGGGCAAGAGAAGGTTGAGTTCTTAAGGTGCTTCATGATTGTAGCTCTTTCATCCTTTTACTGTCCAACCTCAAGTACAAAACCAAGCACAGCTTATCTTGGTGCCCTTATCAATATTGAAAACATCAAAAGCTACAATTGGGCTAAATTCTTTCAAGAATGGAATTTATGGTATATCAAGAAGTACCGTAACTCTACATCAACCTTAGTTGTATGCAACTACTACATTGCGGTTAGTCTCTTAACTTTAACTTGTACTATTTTATCTTTAATTTCTTCATTTTTTCAGTTCTTCTATTTGTTTTGTAACATAAGTAAGTTTGCTTTCTTCAGTGTTCGCTATCTTGATTTCTTAGACTTTGGATCAGTCCAAATTCATTCTTCCCTCCCAAGAATATCAGTGTGGAAAGGAGATATGATCAAAGAATATATCAAGTTGGACATGGATGACGACAACTTTTATGGCAAGCTGGAAGTAAGTAATTATTTCTATACTGTGAGATATCATTTTCTTTTTGTGTGGTCATTTTTGTTTGTCTGCAAAGATGATCTTCGACTCATCGCTTGTTGGACAAGTATTATTACCTTCTTTTTTTGTTAAAACAGATAAAGGATATTAAGGATACATGTTATGGACAAGCAGAGATCGTACAATGCCGCTAACGATGGCTTCAATATTGAGAGATTCAGATTGTCTCTCGATTCTTTTCAGCAGTGCACTTTGAGTGAAAAGGTTACTTACTCTTTTGTTCCACTTTTCTTCCAGTTCTCTTTTGTCATGTTTTTTTACTTTAGTTGTTATGTTGTTGATGCACTTACATTTTTTCTGTTGTCTATTTTCAAAGCAGGTTAAAGACAAGTATCTCCTCAATGTTTCAAGACTTCGCTGTTAATGAAACAGACTCAATTTCTTCCAAAGTGCAAGGTCTTCTCATAAATGTTCTTCAATGCCTAATACAAAATAACTGCTTATCTTCACAAAGCACCGAGAAACTGAATTGCTCTTCACAAGATGAAAACATATCAGTCGGTACTAATATGGAGTCTGGCGACACTTTGAAATTGCCCTCAACCGATACAAGCAAACACCTGGAAGGAAACCAAGGTTGTTTTATTTGCACATTGATATCACCTTATTTTATTTTTAGTCTGATAAATAAATCTTTTTCATTTTTAATTATTGACTTTTTATGCCTGATAATGTATGTTTTTTATGACAGGGAACTCAATAAGATGTTCTGGCAGCCAACAGTCCAACAATTCAGCTTAATGCAACTAATAACAACAAGCATCACCATCAACAACTACAAGGGAGCAACCAACATCAAAAAGATAAAATGATTGCGTCAACAGATCAGAGTTATTTAACTTGTATACCACTATATGTCTATTTATAAGAAAATTCATTCCAGCAGCTATTTTTTAAATATACTCTTCTTTTTCTAAATAATATCAACAGATAATTGCACGACTTGTAGAGCCTGAAAAACTCGTCAAAACTACTGATGAACCTATGCACTATGTCAATAGTGCATTGTGTAACCTACAATTAAAAGACAGAGAGCTACCAGAACACGACAGAAATGTAAGAAGAACATCTCTTCTTTTATGTCTTTTTCTCGAATAATTCTTTTTTATGTTCCTATTTGTATTTTGATTTTTTCTTTTTACTATCGTAAGGATGAAAGGAAAGGAAAATTTGTTGCCGAACAATCATACGTTTGTAGCGCAAGCTTGGATCACATGTTGAACAATGAAAAAGAAGCTGTAGGCTTAAATTGTGATACCCACACATCCAGAGGTATTTTTTCATCCGGCAAACCATTTCTTTTTTCGCCCCACAGCTTTTTTCTCGCTACTCTAGCCTGATTAGTTTATCTATTTTACATGTTCTTTTTCCAGTTCACATAGATCATGACTTATCAAACAAGAAGAAAGAAACGGAAAAACCTTTCAACTCGAGTTTACCACTCCACGAAGCTTCATGCAATGTTTTCGAGAATCAATAACATGGGTAAGAACTAGCATGAAGTTACACACACTACTCTAAGCAAGAAAATATTTGATTGATTTTTTACCTATATACTTGATTGAATTTGATCACATTTTCCAAAATTTATTATATCTAACTATTTATTTTTTGTTTTTAAAATAGGAAAAGAGAACTCAACAACATTGATAGACAACTCATCTGGTTGCAAGAGCAGTTCAATTCAATGTGGTCAAAGAACTCATAATTCTGAAAATCTATTATCATCAGGCAGAAATATTAACAATATATTACCTACAACAACAACAACTCCGAATTAAGTTCGTAATCAAGGATTCAAAGTTTCTCGAGTCATGATTATGATGGTTTTGAGAAGATCGGTGCTGATGATTTTGAGGTATCATATCTTGTTCATTTATGTTCTAATTCTGTTTTTTCAAACAAAGTATAGAGTAGCTACATTTTATTTTTGAACAAATGTGCAACTAGAACAGGCGTATCTTTGCTAATTCTGTCTTTGCTAATTCTGTAACATGCAACTACTATCTTTGCTAATTCTCGTAAAGTCTAGAAACATGCAACTACCGTCTCTTTTCTCGAAGAAACATGCAACTACTATCTTTTGCTAATTCCGTAAAGTCTAGAAACATGCAACTTCTGTCTTGTTCATTCCCTCTTTTTGCTCATTTTTCCGAAGAAACATGCAACTACTCGTCTTATCTATTTCCTCTTTTGCTCATTTCTGAAGAAACATGCAACTACTGTTTTGTTCATTTCCTCACTATCGAGATATATGCAACGAAACCCAGGGTTGCACGTTTCTTCAAGAAATGCGCAACTAGTATGTATATTTGTCGAGATTAGTGCAACTTACCCACACGGGTTGCATGTTTCTCCGACAAATGTGCAACTCTTCATGCCTTGCACCGTTTCGTCGAGAAACATGCAACTAAACACGGGGTTGTCCCAAGTCATGTTCATTTTGCACTTTTCTTTCAAGCAATGCTCATTTCTTCAAGAAATTTTGTGAACTAGTAATATCTAGTATAACTCTATCAACTAATGTCCAATTGCACATTTGTTCGAGATATGTGCAACTAGTGTCTACTTTTTAAAATGAGGTATATCTTTTGTTTTATTGGTTGCCCCTTTTCTTCTTGGTTTTACCCACACGGGGGTTGCATGTTTCTCAAAGAAACATGCAACTCGACATGGCTTGCAGCTTTTTCATCAAGAAACCTCCATGGGTTGCATGTTTCTTCAAGAAATATGCAATTCAAACGTGTTATAAATTTTTTGTCAAAGAGGCGTAAAATGTGCAACTACTGTCTAGTTTTTAAATTAAGTCGTATCTTTTTCTTCTTTTGGTTGCACCTCTCTGTCGAGATACGTGCAACTTACCCAACCGGTGTTGCATGTTTCTCAAAGAAATGTGCAACTCGACATGGCTTGCACATTTATGTCGAGAAACATGCAAATATAACTCGTGTCCATTTTGCAACTTTTAAAACGCCCATGAGTTGCATGCTTCTCAAAGAAATGTGCAACTCGACATGGCTTGCACATTTCTGTCGAGAAACATGCAAATATAACTCATGTCCATTTTTGCAACTTTTAAAACGCCCATGAGTTGCATGTTTCTTCAAGAAAAGTGCAACTCAAAACGGGTGTTAGAAATTTTGTCAAAGAGGCATATCTAGTACCCTATCTACTATAACTCTATCAACTAATGTCCACTTGCACATTTCTACGAGAAATGTGCAACTAGTGTCTAGTTTGTAAAATGAGGTGCATCTTTTCTTCTTTTTGGTTGCATCTATTTTGTCGAGATACATGCAACTTAGCCATCCGGGGTTGCATGTTTCTCAAAGAAATGTGCAACTCGACATGGCTTGCACATGTTTCGTCGAGAAACACACAACTATAACTCATGTCCATTTTGCACTTTTTTAAAACCACCATGAGTTGCATGTTTCTTCAAGAAATGTGCAATTCAAACGTGTTAGAAATTTTGTCAAAGAGGCATATCTAGTATAACTCTATGAACTAATGTCCACTTCCACATTTTCTTCGAGAAATGTGCAACTAGTGTCTAGTTTTTTAAAACGAGGCGCATCTTTTCTTCTTTTGATTGCACCTCTTTTTGTCGAGATATGTGCAACTTACCCATCCGGGGTTGCATGTTTCTCAAAGAAATGTGCAACTTGACTTGGCTTGCATATTTTTCGTCAAGAAACACGCAACTATAACTCATGTCCATTTTGCACTTTTTGAAACCACCCGTGAGTTGCATGTTTCTTCAAGAAATGTGCAATTCAATTTGTGTTAGAAATTTTGTCAAAGAGGCATATCAAGTTTAACTCTATGAACTAATGTTTAGTTGCACATTTCTTCGAAATGTGCAACTAGTGTCTAGTTTGTAAAATGAGGCGCATCTTTTTCTTCTTTTTGGTTGCACCTCTTTTGTCAAGATACGTGCAACTTACCCATCCGGGGTTGCATGTTTCTCATAGAAATGTGCAACTATAACTCTATCAACTAATGTCCACTTGCACATTACTTCGAGAAATATGCAACTAGTATATAGTTTGTAAAATGACGAACATCTTTTTCCTATAGGGTTGCATGTTTCTCAAAGAAATGTGCAACTCAAAATGGGTTGCACCTTTTACTAGAGAAACATGCAACTCATAAGTCATTTCCATTTGCACTTTTCTTCAACAAATGCGCAATTCAAACATGTGTTGGATATGTTGTCAAATAAACATTTTTATAGACATGGCTTGCACAATTTTCATCGAGAAACATGACTTGTATTTTTTTGATTTCATGTTTTGTGTATGGCTTTTCCATTTTTCTTTATGACATATATGCAAATGTGTATTTTTAAAACTTTGTATTTGTCTATAATAGATTGACGATGGTAGACCGTCACTATCTCTAGAAGAAAGTTGGCTTGCAAGTCCAAAAGCACAGGTTAGCTATATTTTATAATCAACTACGACTTTCTTTTTCTCTGTATGTAAGCTATATAACATGCATTTTTGTTTTTTTAGGTGCTTAGACATGAATATATGAAAAAGTTAGCACAAAGGAAGTCTCTCTGTATAAGTAAAGAAGAATTGCAACCACAAGAAGCATCAGTACATGCTTTTCAACCTCCTTCTCCTCAAATGGTTGATTCGTTTGGAATAAGAACATCTCCACAGAGGACAAATTATCCTTCCAACCCCAATTCCCCAGCTAGGAATGCAGGCAATGAAATAATATCAATAGTAAGTTTTATCTGTTTCTAATTTTGGCTTTCTTTTTTATCTGTATTTTTTGTTAATTTGCCCTTCCTATCTTTTTTGTTCTATATGCTTACCGTCTACTAGAATTAATCCTGTTATTTCTTACAAAACCAGAGCTCACAAGAATCACCAGAGGTTGTGTTTCTTCGGGAAAACAGAGGCAGCCAAATGATGAACTCCCATGAGAATTCTGACGATGTTTACATTGGACAACATCGACTCAGCCCAATTCGAAAGAATATATCTGAAGACATTGATGCAATGTATGACAGGCAACAACTTGTCTAAGCAGAAATCACAAGCCAGCTCGCTCCTCAATATTGCCACCAAGGCGTATAGTAATGCCTAGCGGATATGTTTCATCTCCTTACGATATCAACATTTCCGAGTTATGAACAAGATGAAGACCGGAAAAAATACTATCGGGCAATTGTCCGTCTAGCAAATATGGAGGGATTCAAGCAGTAAGTATATCAATTTAAATGTTTCCAACCTTATTTTTTGAATATATTTGATTGTTCTTCAACATTTTTTCATTTTTGCTTATATGTCTCTGTTTAACTATCTAAAACAGCAAGAAGGCAATACAAATTGGCAATTGTAAGGTCAGCCTTGATACATTCGGGAATTCTTTAAAACCAGGAGGAACAATTGAAGCTTGGGTCATAAACTTGTATTGTCGTATTCTATTCTTGTCTAACCATCCAAAGAACTCTAATAGGCACACATTCTTCCGTACATCAAGTGTAAGTAATTTTTACTTCTAATTTTATGTCCTGTTTGTTGCAGTAACTACACTGGATGTGTACATCTTTGTCCGTTTTCAGTCCTGACTGATATTTTCTTGTCATGTTCGAATTATTACTTTAAATAGGAATATTTTCTTGAAAATGGGAGAATGAATCAAGAAGATTATATATGAAAGATCAAGCAATTAAAGCTTTTGAAGGTGCTGGAAAAGCAAGGAAACTACACTTGATAGATTCGGTATTTTTTTAAAATATTTCATGATTTATTTTTCTTCTAGTTTTAAACCTTTTTCATATATCTTTTTCATGTTCTTTTTTTCTAACAACACCACTTTCTTTGTTTCAATAGCTACACTTCCCATCCCTGTTCAACTTTCACTCGGTTCCTTTTCACTCGTCGACATAAGGGACAAAAAATTCATCTTTATGGACTCCCTATTTGACAAGGATTCAGATTTACACCAAGAAGTTGATAACAGAATGGTATACTATAAAATTCATTTTCTATTTATCTTAATGAAATCTAGGTTGTCAGTTTGTCTTTTTATGATCTAATATTATTTGTGTGGCCAGTCTTAGTAGCATTATCTTCTTTTTAATCTATACCTGTTTCATTATTTTTTGTGTTGTCAAGCCATGTCTGAGAGTGGCTACTGTGTGATTTTGGGGTGTGTGCGTGCGGTGTTTCAAGTTTATTAGGTTAGTTAGCGAGATAGGAGGGAAAAGAGCACGTCATGGAAATACAGGTAGACCATGGTGATCATGTCAGCATGCGGTCATGGACTTGAGTTGAGGCGTCTGGGAGCGTCAAGTTTTTTTAACTCTGTTGATTTTAACACCAAAAATCAAGCAAGCCACTGTTAACTTTTTGTGGTTTTAACAATTGTGTGGAATATCATTTGTATACTTCTTACTAAACATACCACTTACAGATCATTAGTGCAAACAGCGTGATTTTTTAGTGTGGAACAGCGTGATTTTTTCATCTTTCATATCTCACAATGTACTGTGAAACTTTGAATTGTTAAATGTCTTTTTACTTGTCATGTTCAGTAGCAAGCTTTTGGTGTTAACTCCCATTATGTCTAATGATTATTTGTATCATATTTTACCCTGTTTTTTATTTAACAGATTATGAACTTTGAAAGAACTTGGAATGAATGCCGATTGAAAGAAATTGACTTCCAAAATTTTGAAGTTATATACCCACCTGTACCAAAGCAAAACAATGGGTAATTTTTTTTCCAGAAACTTAAAGTTCTTTTTCTGATTGTCTTTAATTACTGAATCTTTATTTTCTGTATCTTTTCCTGACTATAATCTGACTTTTTACAGCAAAGACTGTGGCCTACATTTGATGAAAAGTATTGAACTATTCAAGCCAAGAACTAGTTTGATGGGCAAATTCTCGTACAAAGATATGCCAAATTTTCGAATTCAATTAGCAAATGACATGATGTTCTGTGAACACAACGAGATGCATGAAATCCAAGAAGCTGTCATGACCTTTAAACCACATGTAAGATATAATGTGCATAATTATTTGTTTAAACTTCATTTTTCATATTTTGTTACAATGTTTTACATATGCGATGTAGCCGATAATTCAATAAATCTTTTTGACGAGTTCACCGAAATCTTTTGTACTCGTTTTTATTTTTTTCAATTGCAATAACTTGATTAATGTGGCTTTCTTTTTCCGCGAGTTCATGGAAAATATGCAAGAATGGGGTGATCAAAGAAGTCAAGTGCTCATGTGTCTTGTAGATATGAAAGAAAAAAGCATTAGTAGTTCCAAGTTTGTTTTTGCTTTTGTGTAAACAGAGTTTTGCGTCAAAGTTAGATGTTGGGAGCCAAATGGAAGATAATGGTTGGTATTTTGTGTCTGTCTACAGATTGTTATCTAGAGATTCGAACAATCGTTCGTTTTTCCAGTTGCATCTTGTTTGCGAGTTAAGTTGGACGGTTGCTTGTGCTATATATGTTTGACATTATATATGTAGAGTTTTCGTTATATGTAATTATATATGTTTGTATATATGCTTCTTTTTCATTGTTAAGCGACACATCCAAGTATTAAAATTTTCGTATTTTTGCAATTCGCCAATCTAGTTTTAACTGCACTTGTTCAAAAAAGAGAAGCACAAGATCAATATTTCACAGTATGCATATCATTCACAATAAAGTAGACATAGGATACTTTCTTTTGCGGATACTAGTTTTTGTACAAGCAAGCAAAAATTCTGGGAAAATAAACACGAGGTAAATATTACAAATATCAATTCAAATCAAGCATAGTTCAAATATCTATTTTATTACAACTTATATCACTTATTCTAATTCTTCCTTTTTTCAAAATCTGAATTTTGCAGCATAACACTACACCATGCAGAGCACTCATCCCGACAATCCGATGTAAGTCTTCTATCACTTCTCTTTTGCCTTCTTCGTCTTCTTGCTAGTTTCATCTGTAGTCTTTTTCTTCCCTAAAATATAATGAATTGACAACTAGGTAAGAAAAGTACAAATAAATACAACAAGACTAAACAATCTTTCTTCATGCACATAGTATGTACCTCTAGAGTTATTTTTCGCTTTCTTGTTGTTTGCAAACAATGACTCATCCAAGTGTAAACTTTGACATGTTTGAATGTTATGGTAATGTGACCCACAGTGGCTGCATGTAATCTGTTGCTTGCCCAAAAACTCTTCTGCAAATGTCATGTATCTTCTGTCCAACTTGTTCTTTCCCAAAACAGTTGGCCTCCCCTTGGACTTTACAACCTTGGGGTCATTTAAGTAACCATATTCAGTTTCGACAACTTGCTCCTTACTTTTCTCTTTTGGATCAACTTCTTTTGTTTTGTCCTCAGCTAATGTCATTGCATCTAGTTTCTCTGCAATCTTCTTAACCTCTTGAGTGACAAACAAATATTTCTCATTACTTTTTGATCCATCAGATGCTATATTGATGCAAACTTTCGATAGCACATTGAATCTCATTTGGTCGCACTCTCCAGTCATCTCCAAAGGTACATTGTATCTCAAATCCCTTATATCTTTCTTCTCTCTAGGCATCCATCTAGCAATGAAATACTTATCTGGAATGTGCACAATGTTTAGATGGACAAGAACCTTGAGAACATGAGAACATAAAATTCCATCCTTGTTGAACTTGGAACAGATTCAATTGAAATCATCACTTGTTAAATCAACAATAACTAAGTATCTCCTTGTCCTGTAATCTCTAGTCTGCAGCCACGCCGCATTTGAACACTTCATATTTTTTGTTTGGCTCAACCTCTTGAACATGTAGATAAGCAAGTAAATTTCAGCTCCTTCGAAACTCCGTAAAATATCTTGCGATTGTACTTTTTTCCAAAGCATGCACTTCCATATCATTTCCACACAAATAGCTAGGTGTTGTTGTCCTAGTGATCGAATCTTCATGTTTCTCATTTTCTTCTATATTTTCTGCAATCTTGTCATACTCACTCAAGAAGCTGCTGACACTGTATGTAGAGCAAACATTGTCTTTGAAAATAGCATTGGTGCCTTCACTCCTAGCCGTACTCGTGAATAAAGGGGAAGAAGTTATTCTTGAAGAATACAGGTACAAACTTTTCTCTATTCTCCCACATAGTTTTCAAGTACTTGAGGTTGCTCACTCCATATTTCTCTATCATTTCTTGCCATGAAGATTCAAACTCGCTATCGTCAATGAAAAATGAATAGTGTCCTTGAATTCATTGTGTAGATTAGGTATCTTTCCAAAGCTTCTAGGATGTTTCTCTTCAGACTTTCTTTACAACATGGAAAAGGCAATTCCTGTGTATAGCATCTAGGAAAACTGCAGGAATTGCTTTGGCCATAGCTGCATCTTGATCAGTAATTATGGTCTTCGGACACTTTCCACCCATGCATTTCAAGAAAGTTCGAAATAACCACTCAAATGTTTCAACGACTTTCATTCTGAAGGATAGCACAACCAAATAGACAAGTTGTCGCCATGTCCCGTTACTCCGACAAAAGGAGCAAACGGCATGTTATATCCGTTTGTCTTGAATGTGGTGTCGAAACCGATACAATCACCATATAGATCATACATTCTTCTAGATGTAGCATCACACCGAAAAATGTTCTCCACTCGTATTTGTTTTCTTGTCCACTTTGAAATCAAAGTAGAACATTGGATCATCAGTTTGCTTCTTCTTAAAATATTCAAGGGATTGCATCATGTCATTCAGCCTCGCTTTCCTTTCTCATTGCGCTCTTAAGTTGCTTACATGTTTTTTGGTATATGGAACAGCCCTTGAAAAACCTCCTCTCAAATAAGTTAGAATTGCCATGATCTTTCTTGTGGGAAGCTTCACTGAATTGAATGTCCTTATGAAAAGTTTTTCTTCATTTGTCATGTCCTTGTGTGACCTCAAAAATCTGGATTCTTCGAGCGGGCTCAACTCATGGTTGTGTTCCATATTGAAACTAGTTACTCGTCCATTTATCTCCTTTTAGTGTAACAATCATTTCAGCTAGACAACCCGTAATTTCCGGATTGTTACTCTTCCTCTTCTTAGGTTGATCCTTAGGTTTATCTCGCTTCGGGTTCCGTAGGTTGCCGAGGTTGCAAAGGTACAGTCTCTCCTTTCTCTAGCATCTTCTTTCTCTTTGTCTCCCGCCTCTTGACTTCTTTTTCTTCTTCCTTTCTTCTTTTGTTTTCTCATCTAGAACTTTTCCGTAACGATTGCATTTGAAAGTACACCTAGTAACTTTATTATCCTTTCTACGGTGATAATTTCCAGCTATTTTTGCTCGAAAAGCCGATAATATTTGAATATGAGTTGTAGAACTCAAATGCAGCCTCTTTTGTATCGAAAACTTGATTCATATGGGGTACATGGTGACTACGGACCTCCCGATCGCATGTTTGAGCGGCTTTAACACTTTCATTCTCAAGGTATATCTCTATATCTTCCTGATCCAGTTCTTGTACACCTCCATCTTCTTCTACTGACCTTACTTCACATTCACTTGCATCTGCTGCTAAATCATGTGCGCTGCCAACATTTTGATCATTTGTACTGTCAAGTTTATCTGGCTGAGAACATTCTTGTTCATCACATGAACTTTTTCCTGAATTCTGATCTGACTGCTCTTGATTGACCCATGTATCCTTGTACTTGTATGCACTATCTCCATTAGCCTCTGAATTCTCTTCTGGTTCAAACATATTTCCGCAGATGTCGTTGTCTCTTTGAGGATAATCTTCCTCACTATTATGAACATATTCACTTCTGCCTGTTATCATGAACATTCTATTCTGCAAATTTGAAAACAACATAACAACATGAGTGAAACATTAATATTTTATTTTCTGTAGTCATTTTTTTAAGTTCTTATAATTTTACCTCATCTCCCATTGGCCCAGTTAGCAAATCCATAAAGCTCGCAATTACCTTGCTGAAATAATAAACATATCAGTACAATTTCTTTCTTTTTCATGCATTTTTCCTGAATAAGTGTACGAATTAAAATTGTTTGTCTGAACTTAACCTGTGAAAAATGCATTGCATCCATGCTCTGCATCATTTGAGAATATGACATGCCACTGCCTTGTGATAAATTAACCTGCATTTTTAAAAGTTTTTTCAATCAGTTCATTTTTTCATTTTTTTTCAAATGTACCGTATCATTTCGTAAAGCATGGAAATTCCAAACTAACCGCGAATTCATCCATTTGTATGCTTGCGGTGCTCTAGGTCTAATTGTGATGGCGGAGGAGCCCGTACATATATGAGTATCAATTATTATCAATTCTTGCTCATTACATTAGAAACTACAAGACAACAAGGTAAGTGTTACGAAAACATTTTACATTCTACATTCCGTCAACTCACTATCGCATTCTACATTCTATATTCTACATTAGAAACTCACTCGTGTACATTCTACATTCCGCATGCCTTCAAAGAATTCAAACTGCATTACAAAAACATGTTCAACATCGGTACTAGCAAAGAAAGAAATCCAAAATAAACCATGTGCTGTAGGTTTTTACACATTTTATCTGATTTTTATCTCAATTTTTATCTGTAAGATGTAAGAATGTAAGAAATCCAACATCATCATCTTTTTCTTATCACAAGTATGCAATGTTCATCGCTATTTTTTGACTTTTCTTTCTTACTCGTGAACTAGATGAAGAGCCCATAGTAGGATTGATGAAACCAATGTTCTCTCGAATTTCTTGTTGAAACATCATTCTCTTGAGGCTGCCCATTCAGAGGTATGTAATATGGAACCTGCATTGTCAAGTAATCATTGAATATAGGTCATGCTATTCCATTCTGAATTTCTAACAAGCATTAAGTTTAAGAAATATCACCTGACTTCTATCTTTTAATTGTGAACTGTATGATCCATATTTTTTTGCTTCCTCTTGATATGTGTCTTTGCTCGTAAATTTAAAGTCAATTTCATTTTATTTAATCAACTGAAAAAGTGACTCATCCAACATAGTTTCAGTACAACTAGACTTGGCAGATTGTGCTTGTCAATTTCTCTGCCTTATTTTTACATGCAATGTTTTTTTGGTCATAATGAAAGTGCAAAATGCATTACCCTGTAAATCATTCCCCTTTCTTTTTCTGTAAATCATTCCCCTTTATTTTTTGAATCCTGATTTTAGTTCTTCTTTTTGATCAAGACTTTTTTACGAATCCGAAGTGATGAAAGCAAAACTGATATCCCCAAGCAAAGGCACAACATAGCAAGCACAAGCTCAGGTGTTTTTCCGATGTCATCACCGTATGTGCTGACTTATTGTACTAAAAAATATCAGTGACAAGTGCTAGCCATATTCATTGTTATTCAGCATGAGACAAACGGAAAAAACAACTAGCCATCTGATGCGAAAGGTAAATCAGAAATTTTCGTCCACTATTCCATTATTTTTCATGATATATCGGTGATTATCATTTTATCATTATAACATCATACTGTGCTTGCCCTAACCACGAGTAACCCGTCAAACGAGCTCGTGATATACCACATATTCTTGTGCTCTGTTTTTCATCGTTTTTGAGCTCGTGATCTACCACATATGCTCTGTTTTTTATCTAATTGATCCTGGTTCATTTTTTGAGTATGCAAATTATATGTTGGTAAAGCACGACCTCCGAGAGAATGTTGTTTTTGCTGATATATCTTTTCTTGTCCAGCTATCATGAAGTGAAAGTAAAGTGCTGGTCATGGATTACATGGCTGGTCATGGATGAATGAGTAAGACAAGAATAGATGTCCAATTTCTGGGAAGAACTGATATGAGAGAAATTGCACAGAGAAGATCTGGGAGGAGCGAGAAATTGCACGAGAGAAGATCTGGGAGGAGCAGAAATTTCATACCAAGGTAAGATCCTGATCCATACTCCATATTCAGCAAGATTCCTGTCCAGGGAGGGGTAGAGGGATCTTCCTTTTTCTATCTTTTTCTGGGATTTTTTTCGTGGGAGATGCTGTTTACCTCTTAAGGTTTGCTCCACTCTCTTTCCCCCATGGCCACGATGGTGAGGACGATGAATGGGGAAGAACTGATCACGAGATGCTCGTGTCTTCTTTTCTTGCGAGAAGGGGTTTGTCTTCCCGACATTATGTGGGCTGGTTGACAGCTGACACAAAGCCCACGCACGGATCGGTTGACATGAAGACAAGAAAAAGCCCGGGTGACAGGAAGACAAGAGGAAGCCCGGGTGACGAGACCACATTAAAGTCGGGTGACAGCCCACATAAGCCCGGACAGAGACGGACATCTCTTTCATCGATTGGTCGAGACATAGTTTTGTTCTCGGTCGATTGCCTGACTGCGTGTTAAGAAGGCGTCGGCCGAGACGTAGAAATTTCTCGGTCGGCGAGACGCAGGCGCTCCCATATATATATATATATATATATATATATATATATATATATATATATATATATATATATATATCGACGCGGATTTTCTAACCGCATGGCTAGCTGTGCATAGGTGGACTACCGTTGGATAGAAGGAGCATGAGCGCTCACCGTAGCAGATTGGTTCGTTTTGGAAGTTTGTGAGGAGCCAACGTCGTGACCTTCCCCGTCTGAGGTGCATGCACTGACACATAAGAGGCAGGCCACTCTCGTGTAGCTGCATGGAGTTTGAACGCTGGCATGTGAGCAAAGGCATCACGAGTAGATTGGCTGCCACTAGACTTGACGTGGATTCTGCACGGTTACTTGGTAAGACCGAGTATAGTGCATGTCGTTTTTGTTGCTTCTGTCTATGGAGTGCATGTCACTGTGTTGATTAAATCAAATGGACCGGTCATTGGATTCGTATGAGATTTTAGATGCATCTTTGTTGCCGCACGTCTGCTGCTAGCTTAACACGACAAAGCATGAGACGTTTGCTCGTGTGCGCTACAAAATGGGGAAGTTATTAAGTGATGAACTGAAGAATTGGGCTGTGTGGCTGTTCAACCCCCTGTTCATGAGCCGAAATAGAAAATGATGCGCACCTTGCACTGCAGGAAAAAAGTCTTGTGACGGATCGACGACGGTACCCCGTCAAGCCTCGTTCGGCACGGAGGTTTTTAGGCGATTATAGTGTATAATTTTTCTGGGCTAGCACGAAATAACCGCAAACGACCATTAAATTGTTCGGCAGGCGTGGTTTAGAGTTGGGGGATCGGGCTGCTGCAAGTCCATTGGATGATGAGGGGGTCTTGTTCCTACCCGCAACTGGTGAATATGAATACGGCGTCCACGGTGATTGGCAACTGTTAAATGATAGCTCATCTGGTGAGGCCTATGGCCCACCTATGTCTGGTGTTCACTATCCAGCAAAATCAACTCTGAATCTTGGTGCGCACCGCTTTAGTTGCACGTGTGGATTGCCTGCCGCATTCGTTTGGTTGTTTGTTTTTGTCATGCTCCTATCTGAGTAGCTAGTTGTGCTGCTCCAATCAATGGACCGCCCGTTGGGTTCGCATGCTTTTTTAGCTGCGACTATGTTGCCGCACGTCTGCTACCAGTAGCACGAGACGCTCGCTGCCTTTGCGCCGCAGCTGCCGATGCTAGCATATATGCAGCATATTTCAGATTCCGGTGAGTGAAACGCGGGCATGGCCAGCAAAAACATCATGAATAGAAAATTGTTCTTGGATTTGCTGCCTGCGCCGTAGAACTAGCGATGCTTTCATGTTACTTTTTAAACTGAGACAATTTTTCTACAAGGCTGACCAAAGTCCAAAAACAGTTGGTGGGGAATCTTCACTCGCGGCCTAACACATGATTTTTTCCCACACGGTAGCTACAGCTCATGTTTTATGTACCGGTAGTTCCAGTGCCGGCTAGCGGCAGCGTCGGATCCAACCGATGTTGTACTGGTGCCGGAGAGCGCTACGAACAGTGAGGAAATGAGGGAGGAGATGGCGACGTTGTAGTGCCGGCTAGCGGCAGCGGCTGATCCGGCCAGAGCGGCAGGCGGCCGATCGTTTTTATCCTTCAGGTTTGAGGTGCACATGCCACCTTGATTAACCCATCGGCCTTTTGTTTCAACTTTGACATCGCCATTTAAAGAAGAGATACTATCAGAGAAGAAAACAACAAGGTATCTAGGCGAACATTGATTTGTCGCTGTAAAGATCAGAAGGCAATGACCCCATGAGCAGAATTCATTACAAGTGTTTTCTCTCTTCATCGTCACAATTTTTTAGAACAAAAGTGAGATTAAATGTGCTTATAACAAGAAACAAATCAGAGAATTCAGAGGAGACGATAGCAAAAAAAACATTAGACAAAATTTACAGGGCAGAAGCATGATGCATGGATCTACCTAGCCAGCTCCTATCCACCACCACAAAATGTCATAGGCTATCATCTCTGCAACTCAAAACAAGGTTAATTTTACTTGTTGTAGTTAAAATCTCTGCAACTGACGCTGCTTCCGTCGCCTGCTGCTGGATGGGCGGTCATCTGGCCATGCGATGACCACGGCATCAGCCGCCGTGTCATCCGCCGCAACGTCCTTCTTGTCCTTGCAGAACCCGAACGACGGCCGCGCAGACCGCGGCATCTCTGCCGTATCCACCGCTGTAACGTCCTTCTTGTCCTTGAAGAACCCGAACGACGGCCGTGCGCGTAGACGGTGTTGGTGCAGCCCGAGGCTGCACCCTCTCTCAACTCACTCGCTCGAACAAGGAAGAAGGAGGAAGATGGACGGCGAGGTCGTGGCTTAGGGGGAGACAAATTTCGGTGGCCGGCGCACGAACGCCGCCACGGGCGCACTGACGCCCAAATCTTTCTTGTCTTTGCAATGTCTACATGATCGGCAACTCTGGTGCCAAGTGAATACAAAAGAGACTAGGGCGTTGGTGCGCCCGTGGCGGCGTTCGTCGCCGGCCGGAAAACCTTGTGTTCTTCTACCTCAAGTCCGTGAGTGAGAGAGAGAGAGCTACCTAGGGCCGCTTGGCACCAACAGACGGGCACGTTGAGCATCACCGGCAAGGTAATGAGCATGAGGACGATGAGGCTTAGAGGGAGGAAGTGAGGAAGATGAAAAATACTTTAGAATGGTTGCCGGATGACACATCTTTGGTCGTTTGGTCATCTACCTCCATATGAAAAATCATGCAATGAAAAAATCCTGCGTGAGTAAAAAAGAAAGATAAGCAGAAGTCCATCTAGCCAGGCAAGGAAAATTCAATGGCCGCATGAGGCATGAGCCATCTACCTGCCTTGGCCGCATGAGCCATCTCCCTGCCTTGGGCATGTGTGTGCTCGCCCACCTCCGCGCCCAGCACCACACCAGCGGGTGGGCATCGACCACCACGCAAAGGGATGCTGGGAGGGAAAGGCCGTCGGGCTCCTTCAGTTGGGAGGTGAGGGACAAAGTGCCGCCGGGCTCCCACGGTTGCAGGTGAGCGCCGGGCGCCACCGGGCTCGGAGGAACCGGGTTGCCCCCGAAGTAGGTGATCCGGAGCAGCGTCACGTTGACCTGCCGCACGGCGTGCTCGCGGATTGCGAACACGTAGCTCAGCTTCGCCTGCGCCTGGTGCCGCATGAGCTTGGCGCTCACCAGCTCCTGCTCGCCCAGCTCTCCCAGCCGCTTTGCCTGCTTGCACGCCTCGTCCGCCGCCGCCTTCTCTGTCCATCGCTTGTCGTAGCTCCTCCTGCGTCGTCCTGGCCGCGGCTGGCGCCCCGCTGCCGTGGTTGGCGAAATCGCCCCTCAAGGGCAAGGGCTTGAGCTCCCCACGGCTGCTGCCGCTGCGGATACCTATGGAGAGTTGCAGCTACATGGCGACGGCGTCTCGCTGCGAGATGGACGCCGGCGGTGAGAGCAGTGCCGCCTAGTGTGACGGCGGCATTGTAGGCCTAGGCGCGGCTGCACCGCCGGAGCTGCTGCCGGAGCTGGACGGCAGTGTATGATGATGCGTAAAGCGTCATGTGGTCAGGCCAAACATGCATTCATCAACTCGAATGAAAAACAGCAGACGTTGTATTCTTCTCGTTATTCTTCTGCCACCGCCACTACTTGCTAGCTCATCAAGATACCACTACAGCATGCAGCATGTATTTCCGGGGTGGGAGATGTTCGTGCCTGTTTTGGTGGAGACTACCAAGGTGCTGCTGTTTTGGCAACAGCCACATACATGAAAATGGGAATGTGGTATCATGCTTGTCTGACCACACCACTGAATGTCCTCTCCATGCAACGCCAGGGACGAGGGGTGGGTTTATCATGGAGTTGCCATTCAAAAAAGGTGTGCTCCGGGTGTGACGGCGTTGGCTTTGGACTCCACCGTATCCTGCTCCCTATATCATTATGGGGTGGATCAACGGTTGAGACCCCATGGGTAGCTAGCCATGTGGTTAGCTGGCTATATATATATATATATATAGTCCTAACTATCTTGTTGTGTACGCTATTATGCAGAATGAAGAAGCGGGAAATGCGAATAAGGAGCATCCATGATGTTGGGTTCATTGACCCACACATCGTTAATTCATATGTGTTAGAACACCACCCCGCCGACGTGGAGGAAGACTCGTGGCGGTTTCTTAGAAAACAGCAACTCAAAAGTGATATTCTATTTTCTTACCAATTTGGGTGAGTGTTTCTGTCTTGAGCACATTCTCTTTTGTTTACTCCATGCATGGTATGTGGCTAATCGATGAGTTATGCATGACTGTGCATGTATCGTGTCCGCAGGTTCCACTGGATTCTCGCTAGTAATTCAATTTCACAACTCCACAGTTCTCGTCCACGACTCTCCGAATATGGATCCGGCGCTTTGGGCCGACATGAGAAAAATGATGCAAAAGTAATTATTTTCATTCATTTGCGCTCTATATCGATCGGCCTATTTCGTTCATCATTTCCTAATATCAAGTAACTAATTAATAACTCTCTTGTTCATTTAATTTTCTTTGCCTCGTAGGGTTTGGAGAGGGTTCGTAGATCAAAAGGTCGGTGAATTCAAAAAAGAGCTACAATTTAAAAGGGCAAAGACTGGGACTGAGGATATTCAGCCACCGGGGACCAATCTATGTGGATACTATGTTTGTGAGATGATCCGAAGATACACCACTGAGCGGCAGCCGTCTGAGAACAACATCAAGAGGAATAACCTCCGGAAGACGCTTAGTCCAGAAGCTCGCTTCCGACCACTTCAAGAGGAACTAGCTGGATGGTTCGCGAGGGAAGTCATCGATCCTAGAGGAGAACACTATGTAGAGGACGTAGAACTTCATATGCACTAAATTATGTATGGAAACTTGTTCAAAATTGTATATGGTCGTCCGATATTGAATATATATTGTATATTCCTCTTGAATTCTTTTTGGTTCTAATTTCAAATTTGTTTGAAATTGTACATTCATATGCATGTATGTAGTACCGTAGAATATGTGAAAATCCTTCAAAATTAAAATAAAACACAAAAGAAATAAAACAATACAAATTAAAAAGAAACCAGGTTTAGGGGGGGCTAAAACCCTAAACCTGCGGCGGCCTTTAGTCGCGGTTGGCCAGGAGAACCGCGACTAAAGGTCCTCCGCCCCGACGGACTGCTGGCGGCCACGTGGACGTGCCTTTAGTCGCGGTTCGTAAGGAACCGCGACTAAAGGGGGGGCCTTTAGTCGCGCTTAATTGGTCGCGGTTGCGCAACCGCGACCAATGGCAGCTGCGAACCGCGACCGAAGCCCTTTTTTCTACCAGTGACTCGATGATCTTCCCAAAGATGAAGCAGGACAAGACTCTCGACGAGATGGCGGCTTCTTTCCTCGTTGATCCTTCCGAGCTTCGTGGAGGTATTGAAACGCCGTAACCGCTTATTTGGGGCAGTTCTTACTTTCCAGTTGCTCATGGGCCATGGGAAGGGGTCAGAATTGGAGAAGTTATCCACGGCATTGCCTGTCGATGATGACAACCATTTAGTTGACCTTGAGCCTTTGAAAAGATCGGCAGTAACTTGTGCCAATCAACTTCTGAAGCTGGTAGATGAAGCACAAGCCAAGCCTATTCCCGAATCTGCCCTTGGTTCATCATCAGCAAATCCTTGAAATTTTTGTTTGACTTGTTGTAAATAAGATCAACCGTAACTTTGACGTAGTCCAGTTTTATTTCGGCTCTGTTGCTAATTCGAACATCCTTTTGAATGTATCATATATGTCCGGTGCTCCCGATGGGAGTTTTTATTTTAATGCTAGTCTGAACTAGGGACCGTATCGCAGATTCCTCCGTCTTCTTCTCGTGCTGAGCTTTTTCCAAACCCTGCGAGTAATGATGAACCAAGTGTCTAGTTTAGACAGAGATATCACTTCTCTTTGTGCGATGGCGGCCTTGGTGAAGAAAAAAGGAGAGATAGCGACTGCTATCGAACAGTACGCTCTTGATGGTCTTCATATTGCTACCGAAAGTTTGGGCTGTAAGTATTAGCCCATCTTCACGCTTTCGACATAGCTTGAATGTTCCTTTAACCGACACTTGTTCCTTTTCCAGTCGTAGCTTCGGATGCAACCGAAGAGAACAAAAGGATCCATGAAGAGGTCGAGGCGATGATCGACGTTGCACACCCGAAGCATGATTTATGGCTGCATCGTCCGAAGGTCGTTGTCATGGCGAAGTTTAAGTATCGGGTGGAAAAGGCGCATTATTATTTTGATAAGTTCCACGCTCATCTCACGATGGTTTGGAACGCTTTGTTCCCTCTGGACGAGGCACCCGAAACTTTATCTGCCTTGTTCACCCGATTCAAGTCTCCCGAAAGGATTCGGCAGTTGGTGCGGAAGGAATTCCTGGCTGGTGCTGAGCTTGCTTTTGCATCAATATTGGCATGCCATCCGTCTCTAGACTTGGGAGCCGTAGCAAATACCGAGAGGAGCTTAGGCCAATATTATGATGCTGCTAGAGGTCCCGCCTACACCATTGTTTCTCGGATGGAGTCGTGCCTTGAGAAGGATCTGAAGGCCCATTGGGACCGGGGAGCCCGATCACGAATGTAATAGCCTTATTCCTGCATAAGATTGTTTTGTATAAATTTATTGCGTACGTTGCACGCTATGTTAATTTGATTGATATTTTATTGTCGAGGGCGGCTGAGTGATCAGTTCAACCTGCTCTCCCGACGACTTCGTTGGATTATGCAATGTTATTGCGAAGCCTTTATGTAAGTTTTGCAAGAGCGAGACCCGTCGACTTAGTCGAGGGAATTAGACGCTTGGCATCGTCACGCGGTGCACCGGTTTGAGCCTTATTTTGTGATAATGTAACCATCGACTGCAGCACTCGCGTATTTTCTCGAGGCTTGGATTGGTTGTTTTTGTGTGTCACTAATCTTAGCTCCCGTTGAGAGTATTTAATTAATGACACTGCGTGTTTTCTGGGCCAGCGCTCCCCATGGGAGTAAGAGCCGAAGGTAGGGGCCGCAGTCGACCTGTTCAAGTGGTAGGGCCTAAATTGAAGAAAAAAGGTAGAAAACCTGATTAAAACTTTATTCATAACATAAAGCAACCTTAAAGGCTTTTAAATAATAAAAAGCGATCGCGTCCTATGTATAGAACCGTCGCAGGTGTGCAATGTTCCATGGATTCCCAACATCTTTTCCCGAAGTTGGGTTTTTGAGCCTGTACGCTCCTCCTGGTATCACCTCAGTGACGATGTAAGGTCCTTCCCATGGAGACTCGAGTTTCGAGGGTTTTTTGTTTCAACCGAAGTACCATGTCTCCAACACTAAAGCATCGGTTGCGTATTCGCCGGCTATGATAGTTCCTCAGCGCCTGCTGGTACACTGTGGTTCTGGCTAAAGCAATGTCTCGAGCTTCGTCGAGGAGATCTACGGCATCCTGCAGTGCGATGTTGGAAGAGGATTCCGTGTATGCCGTCACTCGAGGGGCTTCGAATCAAACGTCGGCCGGCGGGACCGCTTCGGCTCCATGTACCGTAAAGAATGGGGTGTACTCGCGTCGACCTGTTAGGTGTGGTACGCAAACTCCAAAGTACCGATGGTAACTCCTCGACCCAAGCTCCTTCCGCGCCCGTAAGACGTTTCTTGAGACCGTCCCCTATTAGACCGTTGATCCTTTGCACCCGACCGTTGGTCTGCGGGTGATCCACTGATGCGAATTTCAATTTGATCCCCTATCATCACAAAATTCTCGGAATTCTTTGGAGTCAAAGTTAGTTCCATTATCTGTGACGATACTGTGAGGCACGCCGAATCGACATGTTATTTCCTTGAAGAATTGGACTCGTTGTTTTTGCTTTCCGGTTTCGTATCGGTACTGCCTCGATCTACTTTGTGAATTTGTCGATCGCGACTAATAGGTACGTGTGTCCTCCGGGCGATGATCTCGGCAACGGTCCAACTTGGTCGAGTCCCCATTGGGCGAACGGCCATGCCAAGGGTATTGTCATCAGGTCTGTCGCAGGGGCGTGCGGTTTTGGTGAAAACCGTTGGCAAGGATCGCACTTCATGACCAGATCTCGAGCATCCGATGCCGCCGTTGGCCAATAAAATCCTGCCCTGAAGGCTTTTGCTACAAGAGCCCTACTTCCCGCATGATGCCCACAAGTTCCCTCGTGTATCTCACGCAACAATGCTCTTCCGTCGTCAATGGAAATGCACCTTTGGAAGATACCGGAAATGCTGCGCTTGTAGAGTTCACCGTTTACTATGGTGAAGGCTTTCGATCGTCTGACGATTCGTTTTGCTTCTACTCGGATCCGCCGGCAGTTCTCGCTTCGTTAGATATGCTAGGAACGGCTTGGTCCATAGTGGCTCAAGGATGAGGACTTGTTCGGCGGGGAGAGTTGGAGTTTCTTTGGCAGCTTGCTTCGGGCTTGCCTCTCGCTTCGTCGGTCGATGGTTTTGGAGGTGTCGACGCCTTCTCTTTTATTGATCGTTGAGTGATCACTTCGTAAAACACTCCGTCCGGAATGGGAGAGCACATGGAGCTGATGTCAAGAGAGAAGACTCAAAACTCGCATATGTAAGAAGAGAAAGAATATGGATAAGGACAAAAATCGAGAGACAGATCGGAACTATCCAACGAATTTTCAGAAAATAGTTTTTTACACTAAACACAACAACGTCCGTTGGCAAGGTTAACCTACAGGCAAGCGGACGAGTGGGGTATCGACAACCTAAGCTCTGATACCAACTTGTGACGCACCGGAACCGGTACCATGAGAATTCCAGCGATCCCGCCAAAATCCACACAATATCGGTTCTGAGACGCCCTCCGACACGACGTGCGCGAAGAATCACACACATGATGCCAGAGAAATTGCCACGAGCAGTAACATTACAACATGTTTACAATAGAGCCCACAAGAAACATATATTACAACAACGACTCCAACGAATCAAGATACAAATATACAACATAAAGCTATTCAAGAGGATGTGCATGCATATGTGTAGTCCATGTCGTAAAGCCTCGTACTCAGCTGCTTGAAGATGGGAGTCATGAGAGATCGGCCCGATGTTTGCATCATATTAGATTGCAACAAAAGACTTTTGAGCGCTCTCGAAATAATAAAGCATTCATCGGACACTGACTGGGGGAGGCCATACCTAGAGACAAGGTGGTGCATGAAGCACATGGCAGCCAATTTTTACTAAAAGTTCAAGAACAAGGATTAGTTCAAGCTATTCAAGAGGATGTGCATGCGAGAAGACATCAGCGAAGATGAATGCTATTTGGGCTGGAATTAATAAAGAAATCGAGCGTGTTGCTTGCCACTGAGAGAATACCAGAGGGACCGGAGGACTGGATTAAATTTGAGTACATGGATTAATGAGAATTGCCCTGATTTAAGTAAGTGGGTGCAAGCTCATGACATGGGGGCTCGATACGGCATAATGACCAGCAACATATCGAGGTGTACAATGGCATGCCGAAAGGTCCGCAAGCCCTCCCTATCACAACCCTGATTGCTGAAACTTGGAACCGGACACTGTCATACTTTGCAGACACAGTGCAAATCGTAAACGCACGATACCAAATGAACAAGCAATGATCTGAAAAGATACAACGATATTTGAATGAGAAAGCTGAAAAATCCAAAATTCATGGGTTTCGTCAAATTGATGCATTTAATAAAGTGAGAACTCCACGTACGAGCCAAGTATGTGAAAGTCTACCATAGAGGATCAAAAAGCATGCTTTTCAACTCGGCCCCAACACGTGTGAATGCAATTGCGACCCCGCGATAATGTTACATGGATAGTTGAAGATTTCTTTGGAGGTGGTATTATGAGAAATGGCAGTTTGATTCCCCCAAATATGGAATCTCGATACGTATTCCGGACGCCATCACCAGAAGATGAGACACGTGTAGAGGATGACGAAAATCAGTACAGCCGAGGTTTGCATCCACCTCACCCCCTCGTCCAGGTTTGTCGCCTTCCGGTCCAAGGCCAAGGCAGCACCGTCGTCATCGTCGACGGGACTGATACGCATGGGCCTTACTTGTATGTATTAGATATTTATCTATGTGCAAATTCTTCTTGTCTCATCCTTGGGTACCTTCTTGTGAATCCTAGCTTGCAACCTAAGAAGCCCTTGTCGTATTTCCACCGGAGTTCGACCAGGCATACCTGCATGCCTAGCAAAAAGCCTACCTACCTCGTCGAGGAGGGTTACATTTGTGACGAGATCTTCAAAATTCTCTATGTTATTGGCACACAACTGAACAAGCAGAGGAGATAAGCGGACCAACCATATACGACTGAAAACTACAATGGCCAGGAGGAGCTATCTTGGAGCGGCTACTATTGCTTTGAAGAAATGAACGGCGGGGGAGGTGTTTTATAGCACCCAAGGAAGAGAAAAGGCGGAAAATCTTGGCGGCAGATCCTTGCGAGAAAAATTAGGCGGCAACTTTTACCGGGAAATATTAGGTGCGAATTTTTGGCGGGAAATCAACACTACTTTATTAAGACATCTCACGAAATTAAGATACAATAGACGCTAAAACTAAAGTACGGGTAAACATTACAACGTAATTAGTTTAAGATACATAGACAAATTATAACTGAAATTAAGATTTTGCGATCATGTTGCCTCGTTCTTCTGTTGTCTGCGCCTCAACAACTCTTTCTCTTAATCCCTTCCTTTCCACTACACGGGCATCTCTCGCGCACCTCTTCCTCCGCATACCTACGATTTTGAGCTTGCTCCACCCTTAATTTTATTTATCCGTCTCTCTCGCTCGCTTTATAACTAGCAGCAACCCTTTCCCGGTGCTCCTCCTCATGGAACCTTGTCCATGCACGCCGTTATTTTTCTTCCACCTCACGGTGTGCCCTATCCAGCTGTTTCTTGTCTATCCAGAGAAACCACTTGCAAAGGGGCGGGGAGACCGCAACATAAATAAGACGCTAATAAACAAAAATAACATACAAATGTGATTTTTAATCATGATGTTAGAACTTGCTTGTGTGGGTGGATCATGATCGTAGTTCACGCGCATGAAATATTTCATGCCAAACTTGTCAGAAAAATCCACCACCTCCTTCACCTTCGCAAGGCGGCCGCACCAACACCTCTCCGCTCTCACCCCCGGTGGCAAGCTTGCATTCTTCCACTTCATCGGCCTAAAATCCTGGTCCGAGCAAGGCACACTCATACTCACTCGAATATTTTGCGAAGGAAAGAGAGAGGCGCATAAGGCAAACTCGATCTTGCTGTTTTGATTTGTATGCGGGGAAGTATGACTTATATAGCCTTCAATTAGATGAATAGTCCCAAATAGTTAGTGCTCTATTTTCCGTATCAGCACGTAACTCCTACATAAATAGGCTGCTTTCGGTTGTCAATTTTCTATACTGCTTTCACGACAAACCAAAATCAAGCGGCAATCTCAGAAAAATCACTTAGGCTCACGTTGCATCGTCTCATGGAAATCAGGGCCAGTCACGCTGACCAGAAAAGTCTGCGGCGTCGAGCGGGAGCAAGCATGTGCGCCTGCAAGTGCGTTGTGCAGGTATCGGATGGCGAGGCCCGCCTCACCGCGTGGGGCGGCATGCTTCACGTCGGCCGCCGCCGCGCAGGAGGGCGGCATGGCCCGCCGTTGTCGACGCCGGTGACGGCGCAGCTCGACAACTAATGTGCCACCAGGGCACCGGATGGCAAGGTCCCGGCGCCACAGAGCACACGGCGGCATGTGCCACGTATCGCCTGGGGGCACTACTGCCACTGAGAAAGTGATATTTTTTGTCAATTGCACTCACATGTATTTTTTTGTCAATGAATTGAGCAGAGGCTGGTCTATTTTGCCATAAAATTCTGTCGACCAAGCGATCAAAGAAGCAGCCGCAGCCAAGAGAACACACACGTGATAACAACTAGTGGTTGGGGCGCCCCATGGGGCGCCTCCTCGCCAGAGCTGTGCGATCTAATTCCAGTCCAATGACAACGCCCCAATACAGGTTTCCTTTGCATGCCTCTAGGATAGTCTTGCATCCAAATCAAAACTCATTCTGGCCATTTTAACCACTACATTTCACTTTACAGTTTCTAGCATATTATAACACAAGCGGACAACTGTTTCTCAATGCACCATCCCATGAAAACCCTCGAATTCCAAAATTAAGAAATGTCAGCAACCTCCAAAATTTTATAAAGCAAAGTTACAATATTGAAATTGTGGCTAATGTGGTATCAAAGAAATAGGTAAAAACAATGGGATGCATCCACCATTGCAGCTCAGATTGAAAATTTTAGCTTACTATGTGTAATATATAGGTATACATGTAAAAAGTCCGATTTTTTGCGCCAAACACAAACACAACTCAGTTCGTGGGTATCACACTGAAGTTCGGCCAAGAGTAAATTGAGGTCCCAGTGGGGTAGACAGTTCCACATGTAGAGCTCCTCTAGAACAACTTTTTTTAGCAAGAACTTCTCTTTGGCCATTACTGAATTCAACATCAGTGACCTATACACAAGAAACAAAAAATGAAATCCAGGACAATGGGATTAATTTTGATTAAGCGAAATCTACAGAAAAAAAGTTCATGAAATCTATGGCCAAGAGCAGGTTTGTACACCTGAGTTATGAACCCAACATAAACTACACAAGTCGATATCGATACTTTACCATCAAGGCGTGGACTAAAACTGCTTTTGGAAGTTCTGCAACTTATCGGCATATTTATATATATGTATACAAACATACTAAGTTACTAACTAAAGAAACTGATATAAACAAAAATAAGAGCTTGACAATAACCATTGAGGTAATAACAATGGAAGGCCTTATCAAAGCAAAATAAGCCAAATGGACCTGAAAACCCATCAGATGTTATGGTCATATCGCAGAGGTGCTTAGACTAAGATCCTGAAAACTTTAGTGTCAAAAATAAAGATCCTGAAAACTTAGTTATCACATTAAATGGGATACATCACTGAGAATCGTTTAACCATGTAACTACAAAATTTGAGAAACACACAAACCGACGCACAAATCTAGTACTTTAAATAGCAATTAACAAGTCGCCATTAACCATCCAAAAAAAAGGTTACCTTGATAACAAATATTTGATCTGTTGCTTGCCTGAACCACTTTAGAAACATGCCCTAGTTGCCTCCGTTTCTAGTAGTGATACTAAATCAGATATAATCCAGAGATGGTATTCTCTTGATTCATAGGAATGAATGAGACAGGGATAATAGTGTTTCTCATCCGGATCATTGGTCAACCAGTAGAAAGTCGTAGCAGATACATTTCTTTTGTTGCAACTGGATGCAAAGAAGGTAATGGGACACAGTCCCTATGACACATGCTGAGAACAATGCTACAATTCCAGGTGAGCACAGACAATCGTTCTTCACGCTACCTCCATAATGACTAATAAAATATTATCAGCACAACACAATTTTCTATCTCTAAATAGCAACCCCCCACTACCCCATTTCCCTGCAATTCTGTGCGTCCACATCATTCCGTAAGTTATACAGCCTATTCACACGGTCAAGCGACGAAACCAGTCTATGACGGACCGACATGCTCCAAGTTCCACCCCTCGATCGGTTCGTCTTACATGGGCTGTATAGGAATAGCACATAGCCCAGGCCCAGCTTACATTTCAATACCATATCATCCAGCACCGCGCATCGCTTCCTCATCTTGGCCACTCATGTTCTCCGTCATCTCTTCATCTACCAGTTCGCGACCCTTGATCACCCAACCATAAATATACGTGAGATAGATGAGGGCATCCCAGCAGTCATCCGCTTTAATAGTCATACATAAAACTGTAGAAGAAACCAAAGGAGGCCAACGATCAGTAGTCTTCGTCTTTAAATACCTCCGCTGATTTCCATTGTCCTACAGCACAAGTACATGCGCCTATGCTCACATCGTTGTACCCAGCCTTGGATCCAGTTTGGTGAATTATCGGCTCCCATCACATCGCCTCTGCTCACATCGTTGTACCCAACCGAAGGAGGCCAACGATCAGGAATTAGCTTCCAGTTTGGTGACTTTTATAATTTATCCCCTCTATTTCTACTGTTCATGTTCAGGTCTCAATAAATAGACCAGGTCAATCGAATATGATAGATCTGTACCTTCGCCAAATTGTTCAAGTTAATTGCAGGAATTGGCTTCCAGTATTGTAAGGTGAACTATCAAAAACCAATAGCCAGCCATTCTTTTAGAACAGAGATCTGTTATTTATTACAGAAGATGAAGAGTATCAAGCGTGATTGCCTCTTCTGATGAGATACAATATGGCCGTCAAAATTTTAGTAAACCAACCATTATCACGGATAAACGACAGGTCATGGCTCAGACGTCACCTCCGCAGCATAGCTTTTTGGTGCCTCAAAGCAGTTTGAGGCCACAAGCAGGGCATCGGGAATTCGTATATGTTGGCTCCTCCTTTTTTTAATCTCTGAAAGTACAAATTCTTTTTTCTACTCCCTCCCCTACAGGCTGATCCACTGACTTAGCAAATCTCACCACTCAGACTGAAAGCTTAAACCATATTTGCAGGAAGGCGGCTATCAGAGATAAACAAATTGACTTTTTAGTACAAGCAAGTTTGGCTACTCTTGAGCCTTTTTTAATGAACAATGAGCAACAATTTTACTTTCTGTGGCCAAATATTTTAATGATCCTTTTTTATTAAGCATAAGTCTGCATGGTTTATAGCTCTACTTTACAATTATTAACTGTTCATCTTTTGCATCTCAAAATTCATCGAACCCCGCAACAACGCGCGGGGTGCCATCTAGTTTATGAAGTTGCTTAGCACATAGACATGTTAAATGAGGAACATCTATAGTTTATTTAGATCTATACTTAAAAATGAAGCTGTCCGTAATGTATATCAACAGCACATATCAGAGTAATCTATACCTAATAATAAAGGAAGTAAGGTTTCTGCCAAAATTTTCGTCCAACTTAAATTACCCCCGTTTTTGCTTAGAATTACATATTATGCCACCGCCAAGTTGGCTGTGCCTGTACCGAACGTTTTTCATCAGAAAAGCATTAGGCTTCCATGTCTGATGTTGATGGGCCGCTCCGCTGCGCCACTGGGCCTTCTTGGACGGTTACGCCGTGACCTGATGAAAGAAAAAACTGGATAGATTCTTTTCCATAGTCCCACCTCGCTTCCGTAAATTGAGTTTCACCAATTTATATAGTTTTCCAAGATGCTTATCGTCGAGCTGAGATGGGAGTCAAGAAGCCAAAGAGCAGTACGGACAATAACATAGGAGGATTGCACGGCTACAATTAAATGAGGGAAAGGCAGGAAACCCCCAGCGGGCGGCGTTGCGGCCACGGCCGGGACGGGGGACGAGGACGGAGCCGGAAGCATGGGGTGTAGGGTGAGGAACGAGAGTAAAATCCGAGGTAAGGTACTCGAGCGGCCGGGCGGGACGACGGAGCCGGAGCACGACTGCCGGCAGCGCTAAGAGATGAGGGTGTGAGAGGAATTTTGGCAGCCGCCTCGGCCAGGAAGTCTGCTGGGGTGGAAGGGTAGGGTTGACCGAGATGGGGAAATTCGGTGCAGCGCCAGCCTTGAGCTTTGATTTGCTTCTTCTAGATTTGTCCAATTACATTTCCTTTTCTGCTGTGATCCGTTTTCCTACTGTCCGACAGAGGATTTTGTTTCCTAGCCAATCCTTTTGGGTAAAAACTGAATTTTGTACAAAATGGTGGAACAAATGCTGGCCAGATTTTTTATTCATTTTACTCAGATACTAATTTTGAACATATGATGATTGGAATATGCACTGAATAGAAAATTTAACGAGAGGGGCCTATTTACATTGTACACATGTAGCTGCACGAATCTTATAGCATTGTTGCACGACCAGAACGAGGCCCAAGGATTTTTTTTTTGGATAGTCTTTTAGATCTGGGGAGCATGTGTGTTCAGATGGTGTTTGTGAGGCTGCGGCGGAGACGATAACAACATCTTTTCATACATTACGAGACACTAGGCCGTAGCAACGCACGGGTTTTGTGCTAGTATGGAGAAAAAACTATCAGCAGAACACAATTTTCGAGCCATCGTTCAATCAGACCTTTTTGTGGACCTACAACCTACCATCAAGTTTTAGGATATAAGCAGGTATCTAACCAGATATATTTATCTTTCAGGTTCAGAAACACCACGCACTAATTTGTGATACTCCCAACATGATATAATTAGTCATAGGTTGGAGGAAAATGTAATCTCTGGAACAGATGTAGCAGCGGAAGCGCGAGCATCATGAACAAGAAAGCACCTAGAAATCTATGAAGGACTTTGTGGTCTATGTATTTTCACCAGCCAGAGACGGCTACTAAGTACTGTTTCTCAAGGAGCCTATGGTGGTTCTACAAGAAGTTAGTAACAGTTGTGCAGACCCAACTATTTTCCATCTCCTACTAAAGACGATAGCATATTATTTGCACTGAGTGAATCAAGAAGTGTAGAGGCACAAGGAAACTCTTACTACGTATTGTCAAGGTTCGGATCAGAAAATCAACAATCAATCAAGTTAAGCTGGATATGATGAATAAGTTGGGAGTGGCCAACAAAGCTCGGTCTAGGGAGATTGATGGTATCACTATTCAGTTGTGTATGTACTGTAACTAACTTAGCTAGCAGTAACCTCATTATGCATGTGATGGCAGTACAAAAGCAACAGTGATTAAATATTTGAAATCCAGGAGCCCGGGACTGAAGTATGCCCTAATGTGTGTAACATGGAGAATGGAGGGGGAAAAGAAAAGGAAAATTGCCAGCCAATTTATTTCCCTTACTACTTGAACACTAAAGTACCGCAGCTACCATTCTCTAAGAACAGGTAAGATGACAACGTATGAAAGCGGTAGGCAATTTGTTGTTGCCTAGCACCTAGGCACGCCTTGGTTAACCATGGATTGCACACAACGATTGTTCTACTATTACGAAGCATGTCATCTAGCAGATCAGTTTTTTTTGGCATGTAGACTGGGTGAATAATGCCTCATGTTACTGAAAATTACTAAGTATGAACACACAAAACTTGAAAAGACAGGAAATAGTATTAATCATGGTACTGAATATTGTTAAGCCTGAATACACAAAATAAAAAGATACATATTTTAGGTGGTATCCACATACTGTAAAAACTTAAGCATACTGTAAATCTACTCCCTCCGATCCAACTAAATCGACGCGGGGTTGTGAAGACCGCGAGCATGTAGTGCATGGTATTTGCGCCGATTGAAACGGATAGGAGGTAGTAACAGTCAAATTTATACAGGCAAGTGGAAGCTAATACAGATTTTGTAAATTGCAAAATGGCCAACAAACCTTTTTCTAAGTTGTAAGGAAGGCAGTACTCAGCATGGTGCAGCATTACATCCCCACCATAACAAAGCAAATCTGGTATACCCTGAACATCAAAGTGTCCTCCTTGTTGTTTCCCTCACCACAGAGAACGCCTACGTCTCTAGAAAGAAGCAAGCACACACCAATGCATCAGTGGTCAAACATAGCTTAAAGGGAACGTTGCAGCGCAACACTGAATAGGAACAAGAGTACCAACCAATCTGGATGTTGGCAAGTGTTTCCCACAACCTAGGCATGCACGGTACTCCTCCATCTTACCATTCAGTTGGAAGAGCACATAAACCCATCAGCCAAATGAAGAAACCTAATATATTGCCTAATCTAATTGCTCAGAGCTAAGTTAATCAACTACAAGTTATCTGGACAACTAATGTGAACATGGTGGAGGCTAATAGCTAGCTACAAAATTAATAATCACCTCACGTTCTAAGTAAATGAATCTGAAAACAAATCAAGTATCACTGAATAAGGTAACTATAAAATTTAAGCATGAAGGAAAAACTGACAGAGTTATACAAACTTGCGAAGTCTTTAAGGCATGCCATTTGTAGAGCAAACCATGTCATCACATTCGAAATGAGTAGGTCAAGAAAAATACGACAACGGCTATATACTCCTTACATGTTCACGAGATAGTCACCCTCACTCTTTTACTTGAGCCCCTTTGATTCTTTCTCGTAAACAGGTAGTTTGCCACCTTGGGCTCCCTCATTAGAAACTGTAGTTTACAAAAGATGAGGAGTATTAGAGTCACATCCAAATATCTTATAATTTCAACCGTGTCACATATCCTATTAATCAGGTAAGGAATGTGGGGTGGAAGCCAAAAAAAATCAGCGCTCGAGAAGGATTTACTGCAGAAACTTGGTTCCAATTTCAGAAGGCCAGCAATAGCTTCTCATGGCCTCCGCAAGCTGCAACCCTGCACAACCCAAGCAAACATCACTACCAAGTGAATCAAAAGGGAACAAAATACCCTCTTCACAAATGCTAAGCACACCAACATCACGAACCAGTCTTCTGCGGCATGGAGAAGCCCCCATGCGTGCTGGTGTGTGAAGCCGTGAGCCTCTTGCAGAACATGTGCGGTGTCCGAGTGAGCCTCTTGCATAACATGTGCGGTATCCGAGCAATCCTCGGCATCATATCCGTCAGCGTCGCATGAGTTCTCTTCTTCCCGTCCTGCATCCGCCTCTTCGCTTCCTGCAAACATCATCAATGCGCAGACCCTTGATAATTCAACCCTTATTGAACAATCACAGATACATTACCACAGCCTATTCTGATCAGTACAGCAGTACCTAGTTGTCGACCAGCAGCCAGAGCTGCGTGTACACCTCGTCGGTCAAGGTAAACCGTTGCATAGAACAAATGTTTATCCAACATGAGATTTGTCTAGGATTTTTAATCGTCTGTATCTCCTTCTTGACGGCCATCATCGCCACACGACCTTGGATACATCCACAAGCAGGCTTAACTTCGCCAAATCTAAGGAAGTAACAAACAAGGTAAATTCTGATGAAGTATACCTCTGATTTTTTAGTGGGAAAATCAGTAAACTTGAAGAAGTTGCTGCTGGGCTTCTTCACGGTCGTCGGCTCAGTTCTCTATCACCATCCCACGCCCCTTCCAAGTTCCAGAGACATCTCTATATTCTCTCGTGAATATAGAGAGGGGTTAGAACAGAGACATGAGAGCCGGCGAGATTGAATAGGTGAACGCGCACGTTCCAGACAGCAGTGTTCGCCGTTGCCCGCCGCCGCACAGGAGAGAGGAGAGAAGACATGACAACAGAGGAGAGCCCGCCCATTCCCCGCCGCCGCTTCTCCCCGTTCCTCACTATGAGACAGGAGAGAGGACATGACGAGTGAGGACAGGACGAGAGAGGATAGACTGGGGAAGAGGATGCACTAACCATCCATCGTCGTTCCCCGCCGCCGCCGGTAGCTTCGCCGCCGCCGCCGCTAGGGAGAGCAAGCCGGGAGAGAAATAGGGTTTGGGAGGGAGATAGCGTGTGGAGAGGAGGAAAAAACATTGGCCGGCTGAGGTAATCCTCCGTGAGGGCTTTTTTTTTCATCGCTCGCCCAGTCCACGCCCGGTTTTTTTCCTAGATTGCCAAAACCGCGCGCGACGAGTGGCTATCGTGGATAGCGCGAGAGAGCGCCCCACCCACACGAACTTGCTTCTCAATAGACATTGAGCACATACATGCAACCAAACACCACTCAAAGGCATACAGAAACACTAAGGCAGAGTACAATGAGTAATCATATAGAGCAAATAATATATTCGAAAAGGCAAAAACGAATATCACGTTTCATGTATGCTGGATGGTACGAAATTCGCATAAAATATAACTAGAAGTGGCTGTATTCCCTTGCCACACATTGATACACTGGCGGATCGATCCAGTACATCCGCAGATTCCATGCGCGGGGTAGACACAACGCCCAACTAGTAGATCGATGGTGCCCAACATTTCATGGTCACGTGCAGCAGGGCTAGCTTTTCTTAAGGCACAGAAGCACTTGTTATTGCTATACTCTTTCAGTTTTATAATTTTATCATCGTTTTAGTTTGAAAAACTAAAACCACAATGAAAAGTATGAAACGGAGAGAGTGCTATATATATACATGTGCTATGATCACTATATGCGTATACAATTTGCAGAGGGAAAGTAACGTGCACATTATTTTTGCAGTGCGTATACTGTATATATGGATGTGTAAATTGCATATGGGTGTGGTCATATATACGTTTGTCTGCGTATGTATTTGTGTAGGCCATCTCTTCTGCACCAGTACGTACGTGCATGCAAGAGCATAGATCAGTCCGTCTCATTTACCGCCGTATTTGTCTTCATCAAGGAGGTCGTCGAGGAGGCTGTTGTCGAGGTACTCCAGCTCGATCCTCTCGCTGCCCCCGCGGCCAGTGCCCCTGCCAGAGCCGGAGCCAGCCGGGGCGCGCGAAGACGAGCCGGCGGCGCCCCTGCTGCCGGAGCCGGCTTCTCCGGGGAAGTTGAGCACGGCGGTGGCGCCTCGCTGGGCGAAGGCTGCGCTGTCGTACGCCCGCGCCGCCTCCTCGGCCGTGTCGAACGTGCCAAGCCACACGCGGGCGCCGCCGCGCTCCGGGTCCCGAATCTCGGCGGCGAACTTGCCCCACGGCCTTGTCCTCACGCCGCGGTACTTGGTGCTACCGACCCCTTTCTTGTCTCCCTCCATTGCTCCACGACACGGCCGGAGAGACGGAAGGAGCTCAAGATCTCAGTGAGCAGGCTATGCTCTCAGTTTGCATGCCACTAGGGTTCACAGCGCGCAGATATTTATAGAGAGAAGCCAGACAGGACCGTGCACTGCCATACGTACGTACGTACGCACCTTTAGGTAAGTACGTACGTAGATGTACTGCATGTATTTCGACTCGTTAGCACATACGTACTTATATATGTATGCATCACGCGTACGCGCGTATCGATCGATGGAAGCCGTGTGTTCTGACTTCTTCACAAAGTAAAAACGAATGCAAGCCTATAGTTGGCTTGAAAACACATAATCACTAGCTAGGGGCGCGTTTGGTTGCCTAGGCCTGATTCGTGGCTCACTGGTGCAGCGGTGCAAGCATATTTGCGCGTTCAGAACGAGCCACGGGCCGAAATTGGCCTGTTGTTTTGTAAGTCGGGCTGCACCGGCTGGGCCAAAAAAGACTTTCTATTTATTTGCCTGCAGCCAAGCCCAAATCTTGATGAAGATGATATTACCCATGTTTGGTACCATCCAGACATGCCTAAGGTTACCTCTTCTCTACGACGGGTAGCCTTACCATGCTCTCACCTCCCATCACACACAAATCACAATTCATGATAGTTGCAAACTTACGAAGCATATCCGTTCACGAAATCATCCCTAGCTACTACGAATTGCAGTTTATCATAACGAGGTCGTTCAACATACGGGGATCGAAAAGGGGTTCGAGGAATATGGGATCACAGGGGGTTCTTCTTCTTCACTTCTTCACTTCTTCTTTACTTCTTCACTTCTTCTCAGATGGTGGTGTTGCCTCTGGCTTCCCACATTGCGTCTGCCCACTCTTGCCTCTTCACCTTCCGGGCATCATTATCGCCTGCGTCCACGCCATGGCTGGTCTGTACTTCATCAAAGGTGACAACCTCTTCAAAGAACTCATCCTCGCCCCAACCTAGGATCCAGTTGTGAAGAATGCAGCAAGCAAGGACCAGCTTTACCTTAGTGTCAAACGTGTGGAACGGTTTCTGGTCAAGGAATTTGAACCTGTTCTTCAATGCAGCAAAGGCCCTCTCAATGGCGACTCTAAGGCTGGAGTCTCTGAGATTAAACAACTCTCTCACATTCAAAGGTCCGTGCTTCGCAGAGAACTCGTTGAGGTCGTACCTTGTTTTCCTGGAGGGAGGTAGAATTCCAGATCGGCATGCATATCCAGCATCTCCAAGGTAGAACTTACCGTCAAGGATTTGCAACCCATCAGGCCTTGACAAGCTGTCGGCCAGGATGCTCGCTTCATGAGCTGAACCCTCCCACCCTGCAAGCACGTAGGTGAACCTCATATCGAAATCCACAGCTGCTAGCACGTTCTGGCTGGTGTAGTGCTTCCTCACGCGGAATACTGCAGACATTGATCTCGGTAACTTTGCAGTGACATGAGTACCATCAATAGCCCGAATGCAATCCTGTAAAAAAATTAGCACACAGTCATGTTTCTGATAGTACCACACATCTGCTAGGTAGAAGGAACATGGTTTTGTACTCACCCTGAAATAGGGGAATCACCTATAGCTGTTCTTGATCTTGGTTGGTGTGTTCATTGATGTTGGCTTGATCATTTCACCTCTCAGCTCCCCAGTTGTGTACAACACCTGCTGGAAGTACCGAGAGATAGTCTCCGTGGATCGCCTGAATGTGTTATGGATGACTCTGAACCTCTGGTTATGACTGACGACATGAAGAAACATTCCGACTTATTCTTCGACAGAGGTGTGGATGCTATCAGTCAGCAGTCCTCTATCCCTGAAAGTTTTCACCAGTGCATAGAAAGGGGCTCTTCTCATCCGTAGCATCTAGATAGCCTCTACGTCGTTGCAGTTGTAGATGTTGCTGAGGTTGGCAATCCTCTCCTGATCTTGTTGTAACATAGATCCGTAAGTCAGACGAGGATAAGCAGCATGCCTAACCGTTCTCTTGTGCACCATCAGGATCCAGGCTTGTATGCAAATGATGAATGCTGCGGCGTGATGCACAAGCTGGAGCTGGTCGGTCTATTTAAACAAGATCTATGCATTACGAACGGTCTTATCGAACCCAACTAATTCTACCAACATGAATCTAACACTACAGTAGATAAGAGGAGTTTCCACTTACCTCCGTCATGGCGGACGAAGGACAGGGCGGAAAGCCGCCGCAGATGTACGTAGGCTCCGCCGCGGCTGGAGAAGAGGACCCTGGTCCGGCGCCGGAGACCGAAGGGAGATGCATGTTGCCAGATCTGGGTCACCGCCCCCATCGCTAATGCGAAATTTGGGGGAAGGGAAAATTTGGGAGGGGGCTAATGTAGAGGGACACCAAAGAGGGAGGTTACCCCTACCTTTGCCGCGCAACGCCGTTGGGATTTCGGTTTCTCCCGCCATGCCGAGGCGGAGCTCCCGTGCGAACGGTGTTGTCGTTTTTCGTCTCACCAGGGCCTAGCCCTAGAGAAACTGTCAAACCGGGCGTTCCTCCGGGGCCTGTCCCAGGGGTGCTTTAAAACCCGTGCTATGCAAGAACGCAAGTGCGCCCAGGGAACCAAACGGCCCAAAATTTGCTGGGCCGATGCGAGCCAAGGGGTGCCCAGGCAACCAAACGCGCCCTAGAGGAAACGCATAAGCTGTCGATGGCCATCCTCTGTGCCGACGGCTAAATGTTCGGGTCGTCGGCATAGGGCCCGTTCCGGCCAGGCCAACAGGCAACCCGTCGGTCTAGGAAAGCCGTCGGCACAGGAAGCCCTGTGTGTCGATGCAACCGTTGGCACAACCTCTCCGCCGTAACGGCGAGGTAACAACGTCAGGCATGTGCCTACGACTTTGCCATCGGCATAGCTAATTTCTGTTTTACCATATTAATCTTAGAAAAATCATAACTAAATCATTCTAATTCAGAAAAATATAAATAATATATTAATTTTTTAAAAAAATAAGATATATCTTGGAAAAATATCAATCTTGAAATATTGCAAATATCTCAAAAAATCTTCTAAAAAATAAGCTATCACGTGCGATGTTTCATGGTTTTCACGCCGAACGGCCAATTTTATGGCTAGAATCATCGCATAGTTTGTGATAATGTGTTCATATTGTGCACACATGTGCATCTTCGGATGAAGAACAATGTTGCTAGAGGAATTTTTGATTTTCATCGCACAAAAATGCTATTTTCCATTTTCCGAGTCCCAAAAACGGGGTGTTTTGTGGACCAACCACCAAATCAAAGTTTTAAAATGGTACCACCGCATTTAAAAAAAAAACTAGATCACCTTACATACACAATTTCTCAACGGGGTATCTCAAACATTTCCTTCCACCGCTCGTGAAAAAGACAAATTCCTGCCCAGTCGGGAGGAAGTCAGTCAGATTTTAACTACATGTACATGATCTAATGCTCATGTTTTTAGAAAAAAATTATTTTTAGGTTCACAATATTCTATTTCATTACAGACCCACTTCAAGTCTAGGGAGGCTCATCCCCGAGCTAAGAATCTTCATGCCCGCCGTTTTGACCATAGATAGTAACGGGCATAAGAAATTAAAAAAACGATCAAAACAATGAAAAACCTTCACGTGGTGTCATAGTATGTGACGTAATTGAAAGTAAAAAATATAAAAAAACTTGGAATATTGGAAATATCTCAAAAAAACTTTTCAGAAATGAGCTATCATGTTCGATGTTTCATGGCTTTCAGGCCGAACGACCAATGTTATGGCTAGATTTGTGGCATAGTTTGTGATAATGTACCTATTGTGCACACATGTGAATCTTGGGATGGAGAACATCATTGCATCAGGAAGATTTCCTTTTCGTCGCACCAAAAAGCTATTTTTCATTTCTGAGTCCCAAACATGAGGTGTTTTGTGAAGCAACCAGCAAATCAAAGTTTTCACAATGGTACCACCCGATTTTTAGAAAATACTAGACCAACTTACATGCACAATTTTCCAACTGGGGTATCTTAAACATTTTTGTCCACCCCTCATGAAAAAGATAAATTCCTGCCAAATCGGTAGGAAGTCATACTTGGATTCCTCTCATTTTTTCGAACAATTTAGACATATTATTTATCAAATTCTGATTTACAGATTTAAAGATATTAATTATTCCATATTAAATAGAAAGGGACATAAAAGCAAAATCATTTTATTGTCATTTGAATTGAAGATTAATATTACTTATTAATTTTACATAAGTAATTGTTTGGAATTCAAAAATATAGAGGTGGGATATCAAGGAGTAGGTTTGATATGGTAGTATTATCAACAAAGTGTCATTTTTTTCATGGAAGCTCATCCGGAAAGAATAGAGAAGTTAAGCGTGCTAGGGCTAGAGCAGTGTGAGGATGGCTGATTGACCGGGAAGTTTAACCACGAGTGCAATGTGACCTAATATTAAGTCTAGTTAGAGTTAAAATGGTGCATATGAGAGATTAAAACAATGAAGAAAAAATTGAATTATTTTTTTAAAAAAATCGAGGCAGAATTGTCGTTAGTTCTAGGCCCACAGGATGTTGCGCCGACGCTGCCGATGGCAATTGGATCTATACCGAGGATATATTATGCCGATGGCGGCCGTCGGCGCAGGGCTGTGCCGACGGCAATTCTAGCTGTGCCAACGGCATGGCGGCCGTCGGCACCTTGACTGGCTCTCGTAGTGAATAATAGTAGTACACCATTGACTCGATGGAAAATTGATCTATGCCGAGGATATATTATGCCGATGGCGGCCATCGGCGTAGGGCTGTGCCGACGGCAATTCTAGTTGTGCCGACAGCATGGCGGACGTCGGCACCTTGACTAGTTCACGTAGTGAATAATAGTAGTACAACATTGACTTGAAACCACACAAGAGATTCAATGTCACTGTATCAGCTTCCGATGATGTATGATCTTTTCATCTAAAGTGGTTTCTTCCCTTCAAGGATTTTTTTTACTACCATACATACATACAATATAGAGCTTAACCAAAACTAGTAATCTACTACTCTCCCTAGGCATATTAGGTTTTGCTAAAATTATAGTGTTTTCATCAGGCCTGGTTTTCGTGAACTACTCCATTACTAAGGTGTCTATATGATACAAAATCACAACAACAAAACGAATCTTTTGAAATATACTTTTACCTTCCATGGCTATTTTGTATCTGAATTTTCTTAATACATACTAAGTTTAATATTATGTATTTTATTGAGTTTTTAGGTACCAATTCTTCTAAATTTATTTGAAGCACTGGTCTATTATTTTAAGTTTATTAATATGTTTATATTTCTTCAATTCCAATTTTCAGTAATTAGACCCATTTATTTCTATTTTTGCTACCCGATTTGTCGAAGTGACATACAAAACATTTCATAACTATTGCGTGCCAAATATACAATAGAGTAGTCATTATTTGTATATCCTACTTAAATTTATTTCACTTTGACCAGCTGGTTCTATGTACCAAAGTTAACTGAATGAAATTAACACGCGAAAAAAAAGTCACTACAAAAAATTTTGAGCACTGATTGTTAATGTTATGGTATTTTATTTTTCATGAAATTTGATAGTTAACTCAGTGAAGTTACCACGCAAGTAAAAATAGTCAACTTGTTATAGCTTGCTTAGTAGTGAGTTGGGAACAGGAAAAAAAATGAGGCTGGTGCTCCCATAATGAAGTAAATGATCTTATCCCTATTTCCCAAAAATTGAGTTCATAAAGTCTACACAGACACCTCATGTTTTCAACTATAGCATACTAGTTTCGTGAAGTTAGTGGCATTTGATGCGTAGCCTAACCGCAATACATGAATATATATGTTTCTAGTAATCACATGATGTTATCATTGATTTGAGACTAGAAACGTCCCAATTCGTTCTATTACTGTCAGTTTGTGAATAATGTGTAAATGATTGTATTCGCGAAAAAGTGCAAATGAGTTTCTTCGTAGGAAAAAGCATATTATGCCTAGCTTTTATTTCAAAAACGAGGTTGAGACCCCGGCACCTGCATCGAAAAATGCATATGAAAATTATATTTATTGATTCAACAAAGGTCTAGCAAGAACATATATCAAATTAACCACTTGAAACCACCACCACTAACACACCTACAAGCTCAACATTGAGAGATACACTAGTAGAAAACTGGGCTTTCGTCCTGGTCTTTTGTCCCGGCCCAGTCTGTAGCCGGGACAAATGGCCTGGCCACGTCGCCTCGAAACCAGCTGGAGGGCACGCGACCTTTTGTTCCGGTCCGTTAGGAACCTTTTGTCACGGGTGGTGGATCGGGCCGGGACAAAAGGGTCTGATGACTTCTGCGTCCTGCTGGCATCCCTTTTGTCTCGGTTTGAGCCATAAACCGGGACAAAAAGGTCTAGGGCCTATATATACACAACCCCCCCCACCTCCCTACATTTTTTCCTTGGTGGTGGAAGGTGGAGGTTTACGCTAGCTTTTTTTTTCTTCATGTGCACAAGAGGTATTTGATGAAATGTTTGTGAGGATGCCACTTGATTTTATTTAATAAGATTTCTCCTCTTTTTGGTCCTAAAAGATTAGCAACTATTTTCTCGAATATATAGACCGCACAATACTAATTTTAGCATGGTGATTGCATTTGATACATAATTGTACTTTTAATTGCAGATGAGTTATCCATGGATGTACGGTAACCAATGCGATCCCGCTTTCAGAGAGGGCGTGAAATCTTTCGTGCTTGTGGCCAAGGCCAACAAGTCGAAGCAAGGTTTTATTTGTTGTCCATTTCTGAAATGTAAGAATGAGAAGGATTACTCTTGCTCAAGAGACATTCAGAGCCACCTGCTTCGGCATGGATTCATGCCCGGCTATAATGTTCGGACCAAGCACGGAGAAGAAGGGGTTATGATGGAAGACGGCGATGAAGAAGATAACGATGACAACTGCCGATCTATATTCTCTGAATACGATGATACCGTAATGGAAGACAATGAAGAAGAAGGAGGTGAAGAACGGGCACCAGATGAGCCTGGTGATGATGATCTTCGTCGGGCAATTTCTGATGCAAGGAGAGACTGTGGCACAGATAAGGAGAGGTTGCAGCTCGACAAGATGTTAGAGGACCACCAAAAATTGTTGTACCCAGGTTGTGAATATGGGCAGAAAAAGCTGGGTAGCATATTGGAATTGCTGAAATGGAAGGCAGAGGCCGGTGTGACTCACTCGGGATTTGAAAAATTGCTGATAATATTAAAGAAGCTGCTTCCAAGAAAGAACGAATTGTCCGCCAGTACGTATGAAGCAAAGAATCTTGTCTGCCCTCTAGGATTAGATGTGCAGAAGATACATGCATGCCCTAATGACTGTATCCTCTACCGCGGTGAGAAGTAGGAGAATGTGAATAAATGTCCGATATGCGGTGTATTGCGGTATAAGATCAGAAGAGATGACCCTGATGATGTTGAGGGCGAGCCAACCAGGAAGAGGGTTCCTACGAAGGTGATGAGGTATGCTCCCATAATATCATGGTTGAAATGTTTGTTCAGAAACAAAGAGCAAGCCAAGTTGTTGCGATGGCACATGGAAGAACATAAGAAAGACGCGATGTTGAGGCACCCCGCTGATGGTCGGCAGTGGAGAAGCATCGAGAGAGAGTTCCCAGATTTTGTAGGTGAGGCAAGGAACTGATGGTTTGGTCTAAGCAGATGGCATGAATCCTTTTGGGGAGCAGAGCTGCAATCACAGCACCTGCCCGTGACTCTATGTATCTACAACCTTCCTCCTTGGTTGTGCATGAAGCGGAAGTTCATTATGATGCCAGTGCTTATCCAAGGCCCAAAGCAACCCGGCAACGACATTGATGTGTACCTAAGGCCATTAGTTGATGAACTTTTGGAGTTGTGGGCTGAACCAGGTGTACGTGTGTGTGGGATGAGCACACCGAACAAGAATTTGACCTACGAGCGTTGCTATTCGTAACCATCAATGATTGGCCTGCTCTTAGTAACATTTCACGATAGACAAACAAGGGATACAATGCATGCACACACTGTTTAGATGAGACTTAAAATAAATATTTGGAAAAAGTAGGAAAAATGTGTACCCGTACAATCGTCGTTTTCTTCCGCGCAGGCATGCCTTAAGGAAAAAAATGCAAGCATTTCAATGGCGAGGCAGAACCCCGTCCGAAGCATGTCCCCCGCAGTGGTGCTGATGTATTTGACATGGTCAAGGATTTAAATGTTATCTTAGGAAAGGGTCCAGGCATTCGACCTGTTCCAAAAGACGCTGATGGACACGCGCCCATGTGGAAGAAGAAATCTATATTTTGGGAGATAGAATATTGGAAAGTCCTGGAAGTCCGCTATGCAATCGACGTGATGCACCTGACCAAGAATCTTTATGTGAATATTCTAGGTTTCCTGGACGTGTATGGGAAGACAAAAGATACAACAGAAGCACAAGAGGACCAACAACATCATAAAGGACGATACAGAAGCTGAGGCATTGTCAAAGAAAAACAAGAAGAATGAAAGTGAAAAGGAATATCACCATCATACGGGGCGAGGGGGATACAAAAATCCATGCCTAAGTGGGCTGAACAAGAGGCTGAGATGCAGCGGAATGGGGTCACTCTAGAACCCATCCGAGAAAACTGGGACTTGAGGGCTCGAAATTGGTTCCTTGCGCATGGCTGTGACTATGACATGCGGACAGGGAACCTTGTTCAAAGTGACAGCAAGGTTAAGGTACCCAGGGAAAAATGGCTTGAAGTGACGACATATATTAAATCGGGAAAACTGAAGTTTCTTCCCGATAGAGAGAATGACTTGCTGACGTTTGTCCTCGGGAATCCTGAAAAGGGAGGACGAACAAAAGGCCTCGGCCCTAGTTATCCGTGGTAGATTGGGTTTCCGAGCGACGTGGAGACTTATAGAAGCCGAGCGAGAGCAAAAAAACGCTAGCAGGAGGTGCAGAATGAGCGGTTAACCGAGTTCCAACGCCGACTTGACCAGCAACAGCGGGAGATTGATCAGCAACATCAGGAGATTGACGAACTTAAATGACGGCGCGAACCAGATAATACCGTCGGCATATCTCAGCGGCGAAGCGGCGTGGCTGACTCGGAGGCCCCACCAGAATGTACACGGATGATAGATG
>NC_061511.1:113540459-113557309 GCF_022539505.1 Lolium rigidum
GCGTGGCTGACTCGGAGGCCCCACCAGAATGTACACGGATGATAGATGGCAGTCCTCGCTACCCCGTGGATGGAATCAAGGAGCAGACACCTTGTGATCTCCATGAGGTGTTCAGGAACCTATCTCCTAAGGTGGCGGTCGGCTTTGTTTTACCTACATTAGGACCTGAAGGTGAGCCGGCACTATGGCATGACACTGAGATTCTAGCTGGTTATGCTCGTGTCAGGGTGGATTAAATTGTACCGTCGTTTAAGTCATTGCAGCTTGAAATCCCTGGAGGTGAAGGCCGGCTTACACTCGAAGACGTATGATGACCCACAAGTATAGGGGATCGCAACAGTCTTCGAGGGAAGTAAAACCCAATTTATTGATTCGACACAAGGGGAGCCAAAGAATATTTGTAAGCCTTAACAGCGGAGTTGTCAATTCAGCTGCACCTGGAAATAGACTTGCTCGCAAGAGTTTATCAGTAGCAACAGTTTTATAGCAGTAGCAGTAGTGAAATATAAGCAGCAGTGTAATAAAGACAGCAGTAGTGATTATGGTAAACAGCAGGATTAAAATACTGTAGGCACAGGGATGGATGAACGGGCGTTGCATGGATAAGAGAACTCATGTAACAATCAAGGCAGGGCATTTGCAGATAGTAATAAAACAGTATCCAAGTACTAAACAACCATAGGCATGTGTTCCGTATATAGTCGTACGTGCTCGCAATGAGAAACTTGCACAACATCTTTTGTCCTACCAGCCGGTGGCATCCGGGCCTCTAGGGAAACTACTGGTAATTAAGGTACTCCTTTTAATAGAGTACCGGAGCAAAGCATTAACACTCCCTGAACACATGTGATCCTCATATCACAGCCTTCCCCTCCGGTTGTCCCAATTTCTGTCACTTTGGGGCCTCGGGTTCCGGACAGCAATATGTGTATACAACTTGCAGGTAAGATCATAAAACAATGAATATCATCATGAATCGATAACATGTTCAGATCTGAAATCATGGCACTCGGGCCCTAGTGACAAGCATTAAGCATAACAAGTTGCACAATATCATAAAAGTACCAACAACGGATACTAGGCACTATGCCCTAACAATCTTATGACTATTACATGATCAATCTCATCCAATCCCTACCATCCCCTTCAGCCTACATCGGGGGAATTACTCACACATGGATGGGGGAAGCATGGATCGTCGATGGAGAGCCGTCGGTGGTGATGATGGCGATGATCTCCTCCGATTCCCCGTCCCGGCAGGGTGCCAGAACGGAGTTTTTGGTCCCGAGACAGATTTTCGCGATGGCGGCGGAGTTCTGGATGTCTTCTGGAAAAGTGGTCGAACCCCCGTGCGTTTTTAGGTCGAAAGCCTTAAGTAGTCCAGAGGGGAGCGTCGGGGGCTGGTCGAGGCGACCTCACCATAAGGCGGCGCGCCCCCCCTCCTGGCCGCGCCGCCCTATGGTGTGGGGGCCGTGGGCCTCCCCCAGGCTTGCCCTTCTGGCTCCGTGTGTCTTCTGTAAAAATAGGCCCTTTGCAATTATTTCCGGGGATTTTCCTGAAAGTTGATTTTCTGCACAAAAATAAGACACCAGGGCAATTCTGCTGAAAACAGCGTTAGTCCGTGTTAGTTGTATCCAAAATACACAAATTAGAGGCAAAACAATAGCAAAAGTGTTCGGGAAAGTAGATACGTGTTGGACGTATCAACTCCCCCCAAGCTTAGCTTATTGCTTGTCCTCAAGCAATTCAGTTAACAACTGAGTGCGATAAAAGAACTTTCATGAACACATTTGTTCATGCGATGTAAATATTCTCATGATATGGATGAGTACTTAGGCAATTCATAATAAGATAAATGCAAATAAAGTCATCTAATAGTTATGTCAATCATGAAAAAGATACCAACAAACTAATAATAAGCATCATGAAACACTTCTATAAGCAGGATTGCAATGCTCAAAAAATATATGATAAAGTGGTATCTCGCTTGCCCGTATTTGTACAGCAAAACATAAATGCCCAGGCACCTCTGAATTTCATGGAAAGACTAGAAGTAAAGAGTATCAAAGATAAAAGCATCAAAGTTATACTACAGTTAACCATATTCCGGGACAAGAATATTATACTAAGAATGACAGTTATGCTCTCAAGAAGGTGCTCAAAGAAAGGATGGTGACTCAACATAAAAGTAAAAGATTGACCCTTCGCAGAGGGAAGCAGGGATTAACATGTGCTAGAGCTTTTCATTTTTCTAAAGACAGAAGTAAAATTGTTTTGAGAGGTGTTTGTTGTTGTCAACGAATGGTAGTGGACACTCTAACTACCTCGTCAACCAGACTTTCAAGAGCGGCTCCCATGAAGGACGTTGTCTCTACCAGCAAGGTAGATCATCCCTCTTCTCTTTTGTTTACACATGTATTTTAGTTTCATTATGGATGACACTCTCCCCATCCTTTGCTTGCACAAGCCATGGCTAACCGAATCCTCGGGTGCCTTCCAACATTCTCATACCATGGAGGAGTGTCTATTTGCAAATTAAGTTGCTTACTGATAAATCAGGGCAAAATATGTGAAGAGAATTATTAATGAAAGTTGTAATTAATTGGGGCTGGGCACCTCGTTGCCAGCTCTTTTTGCAAAATTATTGGATAAGCGGATGTGCCACTAGTCCATTGGTGAAAGTCTGTCAGGAGTAAATGACAAGGTTGAAAGATAAAACACCACATACTTCCTCATGAGCTATAAAATATTGACACAAATTGAGAAGTACTTTGAAGGTTTTAAAGGTAGCATAAGAAAATTTACTTGTAATGGTTTGAAATGCCATGCATAGGTATTTATGGTGGACACTTTGGAATAACTTGGTTTTCAGGGGTTTGGAAGCACGAGCAGCATTCCCGCTCAGTACAAGTGAAGGCTAGCAATAGACTGGGAAGCGACAATCAAGAGAGCAATAACTGTCATAATCATGCTTGCGACAGAATAAAATTAATGGAGGCATAAAAGTGATACAAGAACTCTGAAGCAAAGTAAATCATCGAGGCTTAATTGACTTTTTGTTTAGTCATATGCATGCGTGAGCATGTGCCAAGTCAATTCAAACGAGTTATTCAGAGGAGGATACCACAATATCATACCTATCTATGAATAAAACAATGCAAGCAAATATTCATGACATGCTACTCATATTAATAAATTGGAGCTAAGCATGAGAGATCATGAACTACTAGACTTCCATTAAATGACATATACCTCACATGAACCAACTAAGCATGCTCACATGAATGGGTATATGTACAAAAATGAAAACAAATAGAGTTCATACCAGCCTCTCACCACAGTCAAGTTGTCGTAGATCGTCATTATTGCCTTTCACTTGTGTAGCTTGAATAATATGAAATGAAAACCAAGCTCCAACCACCGGAGACCGCTGAACTCCATAATAAACTTTACAAAACCGAAGAAGAACAACAAATATTTTTGGTGTTTTCGAATTGGAAACAAGAACAAAAGGAAACAAGCAAACAAAGCAAAATATGTTTGGATTTTCTCATAGCAAACTAACGATAGTAAATAAAGCAAAATAAGAACAAGAAACCAAAATAAACAAATAGTGAAGAGAAACAACAGAAATATTTTTGGTCTTTTTGTGTTTTAGAAAAGAAACAAAGCAAAAACAAGAGAATGAAAACTAAAAGAATCACAGAAAAGCAAAGTAGCAGAAATCTGCCAAAACTTGACAAGCAAGTACAAGTAATCAATTTTTTCGAAAAAATCTTCTGCTGTTCAACTCGAAAAGTGCTCAACTAATGAAAGTTAGATAATAACCTGGGGAACATGCACAAAAATTTGCAGCTCAAAATAACGTTCTGGCTACGCACAGGAATTTTTTCAGTATCAGTCCAGAATCTGTTTTTTAGACAGCACTTCCCCAAATATCATCTTCCTCATATTAGAGGCAACCATCGGCACACAAATGAAATAAAAAGTAAAAGTAAAGGTTACTACAGTAGTATCAACCTTCAAAAACTAAAATAAGAAACCTACTGAAATAAAAATAACCGAAAGAGAAAAAATCAAAAGAAGAAAAACAAGTATATACAAATGACCGGCAATTGTAATATACAACGAATGAGTGATGCCGGCATACCTCCCCCCAAGCTTAGGCTTTTGGCCTAAGTGGAGGTCAATCCCACGGTGCCCATGAGGTGGCGCCTCCGTAATATGATGAAGGAGGATCCTGTCCTTGGTACGAACTGGAGGACGCACCAGGATATGTGACATTGTACCCATCAGAGGGCCCGGCGTCCTCGGAGTCGTGCTGCTGGTGAAATCCACGTATCCTCAGCTGCTCATCCACCTCCTCCTTGGAACGCGACCACGGTCTCCTGCGAACACTGAACAAATCGGCCTGCGGCAAAGGGATTTCCCTCTCATCCCCGTCAATAAACAACATTCTATAGACAATATTTTCTAAATTAGAGTCAGTTGTGACAAATTGGTGACTCTTCATAGCAGCAATATCAAGTTTAACAGGGGTTAATATCTCATCAGTAGGATCAATAGAAAGACCTAGACGTGCAACAATACGTGAAGCAACAATTCCTCCATAAATAGGTCCCTTATTAGCTAAGCGACGAGCAATGAGAGCACCAAGATGATAAGGTGTACTTCCAGTCAGTGCAGCAACCAGAAAAGCAAGATGATAACTAGAAATGTTGCTAGTGTTCTCCCTACCAAGAATGCTAGTAGCAAGATAGTAAGCGAAATATCTAATGGCAGGGAGCTGAATGTTCCTTATCTTGCCGCGCTGAATGGTACGGCTATCATCGTTGGTAACTTCTCGATAGAGTTCCGTCAAAGCTTTGGGGCGGTTCTCGATCTTCTTCGATGTACCTACAGGAGTAATGTCCAGTGCAGCACAAAAATCACACAATTTCATAGTAACAGGCCTATCATAAATCTTAAATTTAACTGATGGTGTGAAAGGTGTGTTGCTAAATTTGAAACTTTCAACAAAGATTTTAGTTAGCCTATAAAATTGATCGCTCTCATCTTCCATATAGGTAGACAAGCCCACATTATTAATGAGAAACAAGAAGTCATCAAGTAGCCCTGCATTACGCAAAAAGTCAAAGCATGGAAAGGATGAAGCATTAGGAATCCCGTTGTCCTCCTCATCTTCAAAGCTAGGTGCAATGACATCCTCATCATAGGATCGCCTAACACGAGTAGCTTCCCTTGAAGGCCTTGTCACTCTTGGCATATCCCTCTCAAACACTTCTCCAAAGGTGTGGTTATTCATTTTCCTTTTCTGAAATTTTTCAACAATCATTATAAAAGTTGATTTTGAGACATATAAATGAGGGAAACTACTATAGGAACTTGATAGAGTACTAAACATGCATCAAAACTAATTTCTACAACTTGAATCAAGCATGCAAACTCACTTAACATGTCACCTACAGCAGCAAATTACTCAAGATATACTCAACTATACAAAATTCTATTTGGATAATCGGAGGAGTCACATACCGGAGAACAAATGCTCCAAATCTCAGCAGCAAAGATGGGCTGAGCAAGGAGATCGAAAAATCCTGAGCTCTCGGGCGAAAACGCGAGTGAGAACGAACTGGTACGAGTTTTTTCGGGAGAGAGAGTGGAATGAGTGGAAGGGATGACTGAGTGGGGCCAGGTGGGGCCCTCACCACAGGGTGGCGCGCCCCCCTCCTTGGCCGCGCCGGCACATGGGGGCCAGCCCTGGGGTGCCCCACTGGTCAGCCCCAAGCACTCCCAGGTTGCATTTTGAAAAATAGGACCAACGGTATAATTTTTGTAAATTTTTGAAAACTTCGAAAAACGCACATTTTTGGGTGTTAAAATTACTATTTCAGTGCAGAAAAAGATTTTCAAACTTCTAAACAACTAAAGCATCTTGCAAAACAAGTAGTACTACAGCAAGTAAAACAAGTGGAGAAAGAAAGAAATGTTGTTTAGCTCTTCCATGCATTTAAAATATACTTGTTAACAAGGTTGATCAAGTCTTGCCACCAAATAAATTTTACATGTCATAAGAAGAAATAAACCTCAAATCAATCATGTTACCTTATATTGTATTGATATGGATCCAATCACAATAGTTTGATATTCTTCTTTAGGCTCATATATAGGACAATCAATAACTCCCACTTTGATAGTTCTCAAATTAGAAATTGTATTAACTCCATATACTTTATCAATCCTCTTGGGAAAATAAACAGTATGTTCCTTGTCCTCAACATTGAAAGTAACTTTTCCTTTATTGCAATCAATAACAGCCCCTGCAGTGTTAAGAAAAGGTCTTCCAAGAATAATAGACATATTATCATCTTCAGGCATTTCCAACACAACAAAATCAATTAATATTAAGCAATTTTGAGTAACTTGAACATGAACATCCTCACATATACCAACAGGAACAGCAGTAGATTTATCAGCCATTTGCAAAGATATATCGGTTGGTATCAACTTATCTAGATCAAGTCTCTTGTAAAGAGAAAAAGGCATCACACTAACTCCTGCTCCCAAATCACATAGAGCAGTTCTAACATAATTATTCTTGATGGAACAAGGGATAGTCGGTATACCTGGGTCTCCCAGCTTCTTTGGAACCTTGCCATTGAAAGAGTAATTAGCAAGCATAGTGGAAATCTCCTCATTAGGAATTTTCCTTTTGTTAGAGACAATATCTTTCATATACTTTGAATAAGGAGGCAATTTAATAGCATCAGTCAAAGGGATTTGCAAAAACAAAGGTTTCATCCAATCACAAAATTTATTATAGTGTTCTTCCTCCTTTGATTTTAGTTTCTTAACAGGAAAAGGCATTTGCTTTTGAACCCAAGGTTCTCTTTCATTACCATGTTTCTTAGCAATAAAATCTTCTTTAGTGTACTTTTTATTTTTAGCATGCTTTCCAGGTTCATTTTCAATCTCTTCTTTATCAGAAACATCATTCTTATCATTATCTTTATCATATTCATTACCACTTTCAGTTTCAGCGTCATTAATAGAAATACTATTAGGATCATTAACATGTTCAGATTCTACAACATTTTTATGTTTCTTCTTCTTTTTCTTAGAAGGACCACTAGTTTCTTTAGTTCGTTGAGAATCTTGTTCAACTCTTTTGGGATGCCCCTCAGGATATAGAGGATCCTGAGTAGAAACACCACCTCTAGTTGTTACTTCATAAGCATGTTTTTCTTTATGAGTATTTTTTAACAAGTCATTTTGCACTTTAGTAAGTTGATCAATTTGAGTTTGAACCATATGAAAATGTTTAACAAGCATCTTAACATCATTGGAGGTTCTCTCCACAATATCATGCAATTTACTAATAGCTTGAGAATTTTCCATTAAATGATTCTCTACTCTCATATTAAAGTTATCTTGCTTAACAACATAATTATCAAATTCATCTAAACATTGATCAGGAGGTTTTGAGTAAGGAATGTCTCCTTTATCAAAGCGTTGAAGAGAATGTACCTCAATCGTGGATGAAGAGGGAGTTATCTTACATAAATCTTCTATGGGAGGTAAATTCTTCACATCTTCGGATTTAATACCTTTCTCTTTAAGAGATTTCTTGGCTTCCCTCATATCTTCATCATTTAATTTAATCATACCCCTCTTCTTCAATATTGGTGTTGGGGTTGGTTCAGGTGTAGTCCAATCATCATGATTTCGGCCTATTCTAGCCATTAATTCTTCAGCTTCGTCTGGAGTTCTTTTCCTGAAAACACAACCAGCACAACTATCCAGGTATGCCCTAGACTCAATGGTTAGTCCACTATAAAATATATCAAGTAGGTCATGCTTTTCCAAATCATGTCCAGGCCGAGCTCTGATAAGAGAGCAAAACCTTGCCCATGCTTCAGGCAATTTCTCTCCATTTTCCTAGTCAAAACTATAAATTTTCTGCAAGACAATATGTTGAGCACTAGCAGGAAAGTATTTCCGAAAGAAAACATCAAGCAAACCTTTTGGACTATCAATAGAATCAGGAGGCAAACTATTATACCAAATTTTAGCATCATCCTTTAATGAGAAAGGAAAAAATTTAGCAACAAAATAAGTATGCTTCTTAATATCATCAGAAAACAAGCTACTCAAAGTAGAAAGCTCATTCATGTGCTCTACAACACTTTCTTTTTCAGTACCACAAAAAGGTGTTTTCTCAACAATAGATATATGAGATAAATGAAGAGAAAATTCATAATCCTTATCCTTAATGTTTATAGGAGATGTGGCAAATTTAGGATCATGAGACAGATTATATCTAACAGCCCGTTGTGCAAGAAGCTTTTTAATGTTACTTGCATCAGTAGTAGCATTACATTTATCAATAAAATCATCATCAAGTTCCACATAATCTTCATCAAGATCATCACTAGAGTGTTCAACAGACTCAGGTGAATTAACGAGTGTAACAGTATTTTCATTAGGAATTTCAGTATTTTCAATTTGTCTAGACCTAGCAATTGTAGCATCTAGAAAAGGACCTAATGAACCATTATCATCAAGCACAGTAGAAGCATCATCAAAATTATCAGAGAAATTTTCAGATTCAGCAGAAATACCAACACGTGAAGCTTGTGGTGGTGAAACAAGTTGACTTATCACAGATGGTGAATCAAGAGCAGCAGAGGTACTCAGAGTTGTACCTTTTCTTATAGTGGATGGTAATATGGCGACTTTAGTATCGCGAGGTTTACCCATGATAGAGGATTTGCAGCGAACAATATCAATCCAGGTGAACTTGCAAATAAAGCTATGCTCCCCGGCAACGGCGCCAGAAAATAGTCTTGATGACCCACAAGTATAGGGGATCGCAACAGTATTCGAGGGAAGTAAAACCCAATTTATTGATTCGACACAAGGGGAGCCAAAGAATATTTGTAAACCTTAACAACGGAGTTGTCAATTCAGCTGCACCTGGAAATAGACTTGCTCGCAAGAGTTTATCAGTAGCAACAGTTTTATAGCAGTAGCAGTAGTGAAATATAAGCAGCAGTGTAATAAAGACAGCAGTAGTGATTATGGTAAATAGCAGGATTAAAATACTGTAGGCACATGGATGGATGAACGGGCGCTGCATGGATAAGAGAACTCATGTAACAATCAAGGCAGGGCATTTGCAGATAGTACTAAAACAGTATCCAAGTACTAAACAACCATAGGCATGTGTTCCGTATATAGTCGTACGTGCTCGCAATGAGAAACTTGCACAACATCTTTTGTCCTACCAGCCGGTGGCAGCCGGGCCTCTAGGGAAACTACTGGTAATTAAGGTACTCCTTTTAATAGAGTACTGGAGCAAAGCATTAACACTCCGTGAACACATGTGATCCTCATATCACAGCCTTCCCCTCCGGTTGTCCCAATTTCTGTCACTTTGGGGCCTCGGGTTCCGGACAACAATATGTGTATACAACTTGCAGGTAAGATCATAAAACAATGAATATCATCATGAATCGATAACATGTTCAGATCTGAAATCATGGCACTCGGGCCCTAGTGACAAGCATTAAGCATAACAAGTTGCAACAATATCATAAAAGTACCAACAACGGATACTAGGCACTAGCCCTAACAATCTTATGACTATTACATGATCAATCTCATCCAATCCCTACCATCCCCTTCAGCCTACATCGGGGGAATTACTCACACATGGATGGGGGAAGCATGGATGGTCGATGGAGAGGCGTCGGTGGTGATGATGGCGATGATCTCCTCCAATTCCCCGTCCCGGCAAGGTGCCAGAACGGAGTTTCTGGTCCCGAGACGGAGTTTCGCGATGGCGGCGGAGTTCTGGATGTCTTCTGGAAAAGTGGTCGAACCCCCGTGCGTTTTTAGGTCAAAAGCCTTAAGTAGTCCAGAGGGGAGTGTCGGGGGCTGGTCGAGGCGACCTCACCATAAGGCGGCGCGCCCCCCTCCTAGCCGCGCCGCCCTATGGTGTGGGGGCCGTGGGCCTCCCCCAGGCTTGCCCTTCTGGCTCCGTGTTGATGGGATTCGTTGCATAGAAAACAAAAATTTTCCTACCGCGAGAACGCAATCCAAGCCAAGATGCAATCTAGAAGACGGGAGCAACGAGGAGATGATCGAGACTCACCCTTGAAGATTTCCAAAGCCTACAAGATGAGGCTCTTGTTTCTGCGGTAGACGATCACTTGCCGCTTGCAAAAGCGCGTAGAAGATCTTGATCACGGTGCCACGATCGGGCAGCACCTCCGTACTCGGTCACACGTTCGGTGTTGATGAAGATGGCGTCCTTCTCCCCGTTCCAGCGGGCAGCGGAAGTAGTAGCTCCTCCTTGAATCCGGCAGCACGACGGCGTGGTGGCGGTGGCGATGGAGAACTCCGGCGGAGCTTCGCTAAGCGTTGCGGGAGAGGTGGAGGAGGTGGGGCGGCTAGGGTTTGGGAGAGGGGGAAGTGGCCGGCCACTATGAGGGGTGCGGCCACAATGGCTTTGGTGTGGCCGGCCCCCTCCCCTTGCTCCTCATTATATAGGTGGAACACCCAAGAGTTGGTCTATAAGTCTTCGAATAAGACCCCAAACCAAAACCTTCCATATGACATGAAACCTACCCAAGGTGGGATTCCCACCTTTCCTTGGGAGGGGTGGCCGGCCACCTTAGGTGGAGTCCACCGGGACTCCACCCCTAGGGTTGGCCGGCCATGGGTGGTGGAGTCCCTCCGGGACTCCGCCTTCCAAAGTGATTTCTTCCGGACTTTTCTAGAACCTTCTAGAACCTTCCACAAATGCACCGGATCATTTTCAAACTTATAAAATGACTTCCTATATATGAATCTTATTCTCCGGACCATTCCGGAACTCCTCGTGATGTCCGGGATCCCATCCGAGACTTCGAACTCCATTCCATATTCAAGTTCTACTATTACAACATCAAACCTTAAGTGTGTCACCCTACGGTTCGCGAACTATGTAGACATGGTTGAGAACTCTCTCCGACCAATAACCAATAGCGGGATCTGGAGATCCATAATGGCTCCCACATATTCAACGATGACTTAGTGATCGAATGAACCATTCACATACGATACCAATTCCCTTTGTCACGCGATATTTTACTTGTCCGAAGTTTGATCATCGGTATCACTCTATACCTTGTTCAACCTCGTCTCCTGACAAGTACTCTTTACTCGTACCGTGGTATGTGGTCTCTTATGAACTTATTCATATGCTTGCAAGACATTAGACGACATTCCACCGAGAGGGCCCAGAGTATATCTATCCGTCATCGGAATGGACAAATCCCACTATTGATCCATATGCCTCAACTCATACTTTCCGGATACTTAATCCCACCTTTATAACCACCCATTTACGCAGTGGCGTTTGATGTAATCAAAGTACCTTTCCAGTATAAGTGATTTACATGATCTCTTGGTCATAAGGACTAGATAACTATGTATTGAAAGCTTATAGCAAATAACTTAATGACGTGATCTTATGCTACGCTTAATTGGGTGTGTCCATTACATCATTCATATAATGATATAACCTTGTTATTAATAACATCCAATGTTCATGATTATGAAACTAATCATCTATTAATCAACAAGCTAGTTAAGAGGCTTACTAGGGACTCATTGTTTGTTTACATAATACACATGTATCAATGTTTCGGTTAATACAATCATAGCATGGTATATAAACATTTATCATAAACATAAAGATATATAATAACCACTTTTATTATTGCCTCTTGGGCATATCTCCAACAGTCTCCCACTTGCACTAGAGTCAATAATCTAGTTTACATTTGTAAAGATATAACACCTTGGCCTTCCGGTGCTTTATCATGTTTTACTCACGGGAGAGGTTTCAGTCAACGGATCTGACACGCTCAGAAACGTATGTATTTTGCAATTCATTTGCGTCTTCACGCATCACTCATTTTCCAAATGAGTCGGCATTGAATATGTTTGGTCTTCTGGTGGAACCTTAATTCCGCGGTCTGAAATATATCACTAATATTGTCACACACAATATAGCTTCAAAGTTCTGACACTATCGGAACTACACCAAGTTCTCAAAGAACTTCTTGACTCAACATCCTCAATCATTGTCAAAACAATGACATACTCTGCCTTCTTTTGTAGAATCCGTCACAATATTTAGAACTTTTCTAAATCTAGCATTGTGCTACCTTTTAATAACACTTAGCCTAATTGAGATTGAAATTTTTATATGTGACAAAACTAATATCGGTGCAACACTTTACAGCGATTTTGTTTGTCATTTCCCATATAAAACTATATATTTATCCTTGGTTCTTCTAAAGCACACATGGATATTCTTACTGTTTGTCAATGATCATCACATGAATCATTCTGGTATATGCTCCTAAATTTTTAGAGCTCAGGACATCTGATTGTGTACATATTAATTTTGATCTAAAATCACTCATGTGTTTTTACTCATTGAGTGTCAGATACACTCAAGTCTTGTTAAAACTTCACATGACAAGAACATTTTCTTAATATTTCTATATTGAACTACTTCAATATCCTTTCTATGTACTTTGATTTAACTTATTATGTGTTTCAATCTATCTTCATAGATCTTGACACTAAATATGTTTTAGTCCATATTCTTTCATTGAAGTTAATTCTCAATGAAACCTTTTATAATCAAGTATATAATTACATTATTTATAACCAACTATATGTCATCTACATAAAGTATTATAAATATGTCTCAGCGCTCCCACTTAATTTCTTGCAAATGCAAGCATCTTCATTGTTTCTGATGAAATCAAAAAACTCTTTGACTATTTCATCCGGTGAAGATTCCAACTCCGTGATACTCACTTCATCCAATTGAAGATCGTATACCTATCTAGTATTCCACGGACTAGCAAAACTCTTGGTTGTATCTTGTATACAACTTTAATACACACTTCTGTTAAGTAATGTATTTTGCTATCTGATACGTCTCCAACGTATCGATAATTTCTTGTGTTCCATGCCACATTATTGATGTTATCTACATGTTTTATGCACACTTTATGTCATATTCGTGCATTTTCTGGAACTAACCTATTAACAAGATGCCGAAGTGCCGCTTCTCGTTTTCTGCTGTTTTTGGTTTCGTAAATCCTAGTAACGAAATATTCTCGAATCGGACGAAATCAACGCCAAAGTTCCTATTTTCATCGGAAGCATCCGGAACACACGAGAGGGACCAGAGGGGGGCACAGGCCCACCACACCATGCCCCGGCACGGCCTAGGGGGGCCCGCGCCCCCTAGGGTTTGGCCAGCCCTTCGACCCCCGGCGCCGCCTCTTCGCCTATAAGAAGCCCCCGGATCAGAAAACCCGATAACAATTGACGAAACCCACGTAAACCCGCCGCAGCCGCCGCCATCGCGAAGCCAAGATCCGGGGGACAGGAGTCTCTGTTCCGGCACGCTGCCGGAGCGGGGAAGTGCCCCGAAGGCTTCTCCATCGACACCGCTGCCATCTCCACCGCCATCTTCATCACCGCTGCTCGCTCCCATGAGGAGGGAGTAGTTCTCCATCGAGGCTCGGGCTGTACCGGTAGCTATGTGGTTCATCTCTCTCCTATGTGTTTCAATACAATAATCTCATGAGCTGCCCTACATGATTGAGATTCATATGAGTTTGTATCACTACTATCTATGTGCTACTCTAGTGATGTTATTAAAGTAGTTCTATTCCTCCTGCACGTGTGTAACGGTGACAGTGCGTGCACCGTGTTAGTACTTGGTTTATGCTATGATCATGATCTCTTGTAGATTATGGAGTTAACTGTTGCTATGATAATATTGATGTGATCTATTCCTCCTACATATGCATGAAGGTGACAGTGTGCATGCTATGCTAGTACTTGGTTTAGTAGCGTTGATCTATCTTACACTAAAGGTTACTTAAACATGAGCATTATTGTGGAGCTTGTTAACTCCGGCATTGAGGGTTCGTGTAATCCTACGCAATGTGTTCATCATCCAACAAAAGTGTAGAGTATGCATTTATCTCGTTCCGTTATGTGATCAATGTTGAGAGTGTCCACTAGTGAAAGTGTAATCCCTAGGCCTTGTTCCTAAATACCGCGTTACTACTGCTGCGTTACTACTCGCTGTGTTACTACTGCTACATTACTACTCGCTTGTTTATCGTTTTATCATGCGTTACTATCGTCGCAATACCACCACCATCAACTACACGCCAAGCACTTTTCTCGGCACCGTTGCTACCGCTCATACTTATTCATACCACCCGTATTTCACTATCTCTTCGCCGAACTAGTGCACCTATTAGGTGTGTTGGGGACACAAGAGACTTCTTGCTTTGTGGTTGCAGGGTTGCATGAGAGGGATATCTTTGACCTCTTCCTCCCCGAGTTCGATAAACCTTGGGTATCCACTTAAGGGAAACTTGCCGCCGTTCTACAAACCTCTCGCTCTTGGAGGCCCAACACCGTCTACAGGAAAGGAGGGGGAACGTAGACATCAAGCACTTTTCTCGGCGCCGTTGCCGGGGAGGAAAGGTAAAAAGGCACTCATACTACGGTCTCGGGTAAAGTATTTTTCTCGGCGCCGTCGTGTGTGTGCTCAAAGCTATTTCCTTTAGATCCCGCAATTGCATCTTTTTGTTTCTTGTTTACACTAGTTTGGCATAATGTACAAGAGTGAGCTTCTTATTCTATTTCCTGATTTAAAACATGGATTGTTTGATGCGAAAATTAAAAAACCTATGAAATCTTATTTGCATGCTGGTAGTAATATTGGTATGAACGTTTCGAACACCATTGTTGATAATGATATAGAAAGTTCTAAGCTTGGGGAAGCTGGTTTTCATGATGTTTTTAGTCCCCCAAGCATTGAGGAGAAAATTTTCTTTGATACTTTGCCTCCTATTTCTGATGATGATAATGATAGTGGACTTTTGGCGCCACCTACTATGGAGAGTGAATTTTGTTGTGATTATACTATGCCTCCTACACTTGATGAGAATAATAATGATAGCTACTTTGTTGAATTTGCTCCCACTACAACTAATAAATTTGATTATGCTTATGTGGAGAGTAATAATTTTATGCATGAGACTCATGATAAGAATGCTTTATGTGATAGTTATATTGTTGAGTTTGCTCATGATGATACTGAAAGTTATTATGAGAGAGGAAAATATGGTTGTAAAATTTTTCATGTTACTAAAATGCCTCTCTATGTGCTGAAATTTTTCAAGCTATACTTGTTTTATCTTCCTATGCTTGTTACTTTGCTCTTCATGAACTTGTTTATTTACAAGATTCCTATGCATAGGAAGCATGTTAGACTTAAATGTGTTTTGAATTTGCCTCTTGATGCTCTCTTTTGCTTCAAATACTATTTCTTGCGAGTGCATCATTAAAACTCGCTGAGCCCATCTTAATGGCTAAAAAGAAAGAACTTCTTGGGAGATAACCCATGTGTTATTTTGCTACAGTACTTTGTTTTATATTTGTGTCTTGGAAGTTGTTTACTACTGTAGCAACCTCTCCTTATCTTAGTTTTGTGTTTTGTTGTGCCAAGTAAAGTCTTTGATAGAAAAGTAAGTACTAGATTTGGATTACTGCGCAGTTCCAGATTTCTTTGCTGTCACGAATCTGAGCCCACTGCCCTGCAGGAAGCTCAGAAAATTATGCCAATTTACGAGCATGATCCTCAGATATGTACGCAACTTTCATTCAATTTGAGCATTTTCGTTTGAGCAGGTCTGGTGGCCTAATAAAATCCATCTTTACGGACTGTTCTGTTTTGACAGATTCTGCCTTTTATTTCGCATTGCCTCTTTTGCTATGTTGGATGAATTTCTTTGATCCATTAATGTCCAGTAGCTTTATGCAATGTCCAGAAGTGTTAAGAATGATTGTGTCACCTCTGAACATGTGAATTTTTATTGTCCACTAACCCTCTAACGAGTTGTTTCGAGTTTGGTGTGGAGGAAGTTTTCAAGGGTCAAGAGAGGAGGATGATATACTATGATCAAGGAGAGTGAAAGCTCTAAGCTTGGGGATGCCCCGGTGGTTCATCCCTGCATATATCAAGAAGACTCAAGCGTTTAAGCTTGGGGATGCCCAAGGCATCCCCTTCTTCATCGACAACATTATCAGGTTCCTCCCCGAAACTATATTTTTATTCGGCCACATCTTATGTGCTTTACTTGGAGCGTCTCGTGTGCTTTTGTTTTTGTTTTTGTTTGAATAAATTGGATTACATCATGCTTGTGTGGGAGAGAGACACGCTCCGCTGGTTCGTATGAACACATGTGTTCTTAGCTCATAATATTCATGGCGAAGTTTCCTCTTCGTTAAATTGTTATATGGTTGGAATTGGAAAATGATACATGTAGTAATTGCTATAAATGTCTTGGGTAATGTGATACTTGGCAATTGTTGTGCTCATGTTTAAGCTCTTGCATCATATACTTTGCACCCATTAGTGAAGAAATACATAGAGCATGCTAAAATTTGGTTTGCATAATTGGTCTCTCTAAGGTCTAGATAATTTCTAGTAAGGTGTTTGAACAACAAGGAAGACGATGTATAGTCTTATAATACTTGTAATATGTCTTTTATGTGAGTTTTGCTGTACTAGTTCATCCTTGTGTTTGCCTCAAACAACCTTGCTAGCCTAAACCTTGTATCGAGAGGGAATACTTCTCATGCATCCAAATACTTGAGCCAACACTATGCCATTTGTGTCCACCATACCTACCTACTACATGGTATTTCTCCGCCATTCCAAAGTAAATTGCTTGAGTGCTACCTTTAAA
>NC_061511.1:113557409-113644381 GCF_022539505.1 Lolium rigidum
GCTCGGTGATCGAGGGATTTGACTCCTTGATCTTCTCGTAACTCTCACCATTATTAATCATTGTCTTCACTCGGTTCCTCCAACTAGCGAGGGCGGTGCTCATCTTCGTGAGGGCGGCATTGTGCACTTTGTTCCGCATGAGACGCTTTTCGAGCGGTCCACCGGGAACTCGTATCGTTCGTGCAGCTTATGGAAGAGGAGGGTGCGCAAATTCGCTCGGTCGGGATGCCTGAGGTTCTCGGTGTTGATCGAGACCGTGCTCCGGAGGATGCACCCGAGTTGGGCAGCGTAACCTTTGACTAAATCAGGGGCGCCGTTGGAAGCCCGGTGGCGTTCACTTCGGTGAATGCCTGCTTCACGGTGCTGAGCACATTCGGGCGACGCTCCCTCCGTAGCTTCTTCGGTGCGCCGGTGTCATCCTCGCCGGTACCATCCGTGGTGTCATCCTCGGCGGCACAATCAGTGGTGTCAGCATCGGCGGCATCGTCCGCTCGGTACTCTGGATCGGTGCCATCATCCTCGCCGTCGTCGCGGCGAGGTTGTGACTCCATCACCTCCATTTCATCGGTTAGCATCCAGAATGGCTTGCTACCGCTGCCGCCGGCCTCTTCGTTGTTGGCCATGTTCGAACTAAGTAGGAAAAAATGCATAAAGTTAGCGCAAGATTTCACGGAAAAATTGGGCATGACCTATGCTAATTTATGGACATATGAGTGCCCCATTTTCGCCGAAACGGAAATGAATCAACATTTCGGCGATAATGGGCAACTCTGTCGATCCCTGCACAAGAAAATGACACCATATACACACCAGCAACAAAATGCTAGCAGCGGTAGCAACAACAAAATGCACCGGATGGCAAGGAGCATGCAACAGCTAGCTAGCAGCACCAGCTAGCAGCAGCATCAGCATCAACAATAAAATGCACTAAGTGCTTCTCCATGTGCTGCTCCACAAAAACAATGGTTACAATTTAACAAAAGTACACCAATGCCCAAGCTGACAGCAACCTTGTAAACTATGCAAGTAGCAGCGAGCAAGCTGAGCAGCCGAGTAGCACCATCCAACAGCACCTAGTAGCATGCTAGTAGCAGCCAGCTAGCGAGCAGCACCAAGCTAGCGGCGGCAAGCAACCTAGCGGCAGCTAGCACCAAGCTAGCTAGCAGCAACAAGCTATAGCAGCGTAAGTAGCAGGCCTGAAGCAATTACCAGCAGCAGCATTTCAAATATGCTAGTGATTCTGAAATATATCATTTCACCATGTTCCAAATTCCTAATTAATTCAATAATATGCTGCCAGGGCCAAAGAATCAAGTACATCATTTGTTGTTATCAAAAATATATAGTACATCCCTTCACCGAACCGAAATCCACTAGCTGTAGAAGTATATACTTAGGGTCCAGGAAATCACTCCTAGGCCAACTAAGTAGAACCAGAAAAGCAAGCAAGGCCACAAGCCGACCATCAAATAAAGTAACCATGTATAAGCGGCATATCTGTTTAAAGTATGCATATCAACACTTTGCACACTACCGGCAAGCAAACCATGTCGGGGAGCTAGCAAAGTATTCACTTTACACCACAACAAACTTGTTCATGGTACTATGGAGTTCAAACTGAGGAACAGAAACATCCATGTATGAATTACTGCACTCTTTCATCACTTAGGGAAAAACACATAGCAGCAGCATAGCAAGCAAGCAAGCAGCACCTAACAACAGCAACCTATCTAGCAGCAGCAACCTATCTAGCAGCAGCAACCTATCTAGCACCAGCAACAACCTTAAAAATGACAAGTTAGTTAGATTTGGCCTATTTCACTCTTAAAGGGTAGCTCTGTATTTTTTTTAGAAGGAAATGCTCACTGGTCGGCACCTATCTAGCAGCAGCAACAACACCAAGTAACAGATGAAAACTCAGAAATCTCAGTAAGATTCAGTAACCTAGGCATGAAAACTACAACTACCTATCAACACTCTGCATTGGCAAGTGAAAGCAAACACTCTACATTCATTTTTGAAGCACATAGTGAAGCATACAGAGCATCATTGCATAGTGCATACAGAGCATCGAAAATCAAACTTCCACTTGTTACACCTCAACACAAGCTACAAATTAAGGTTACAACAAGTAGCATTTGTGTTCTTTTTTCCCCTTAAATTGAACAAAAATGGAACAATGTAGGTGCACCAATTAGGTCAGAGAGGGAGGGAGGGGAGAGGGCCTCACCTGCGGCGACGGCGATGCTTGGGCGGAGGCGGTTGGGGTCCTCGGGGTCGGGCACGAGGCGGATGGTGTCCTTGCGCAGGTTGGCGAGATGGGGTCGGGGAGGGAGGTTGAGCGCCTGCGGTGGCCGACGAACCGGGGCCGTTGACGAGCCGGTGGCCGATGAAGAAGCTGGGGCGCCTGCGCTGGTGTCCATGACGTGGTTAGTAGAGGGAGGGACGCCGCTAGGTCAGAGAGGGAGGGAGGAGAGACGGGCCTCACCTGCGGCGACGCGACGGTGGCAGGCGGTAATCGAGGGGGAGGGGATCTGGGCGCCGGTGTCTATGGCCGCTCGCGTGAGAGGAGGGGTGGCCGCCGGTGGGAGGTGGCGTCGAGAGGTGGCGAGGAGAGGAGGGCGTCGCCGGGGTCGCTCGCGTCGTTCGGGGAGGGCGGCCGCCGGCGTCGGAGAGGATCGAGTGGTGCTGGGGAAGAATGGGTAATGGAGGATGCGTGGTCGGGACGGGGATTTTTGGCTAAGTCCCAGACACCCTTAGCAATAGCGCACCTCTAGTGGTGCGCCACTATGAGGCTTAGCAATAGCGCACCTCTAGGGGTGCGCCACTACCACTTTATGTCTAGGTCAAAAGCAAAACGCGTGGGGATTTGACATATTCCGATTAGTACCGCACTGGCTCTGTCCCTGGTTGGTTTGTGCCAAACCCTGCCGGCCAGGTTCGAACCCTGGCGGCCCCAATTTTTTTCCTTTTCTTTTTCAATTGATTTAACACTATAATAAACATCCAAAATAGCATAATACACCAAAATAAAAGGCATAAATAATTATAATTATGTAGAATATTTAAAATACTATAGAATCTAGAAAATATCCAAAAATATAAATTATATGTCTATTTTGATCGGTACAATGTGTAGATTAACAATATGACATCCATTATTCATACAAGAAAATGATACATATTATCTTTTCACAATCTTCTTGCCCTTCTTTCTCGCGGTTGAATAATTTAGCCCCGGAACTCCTAGACTTCTTCTCTTGAATGGACGGCCTTTAGGTAGGGTGGTCCTGCTTCTTCTTGTTGTGTATGGTTCTTCATCATCGTCGTCGTCATCTTCCATCTTCGGATCGCCGTACTGGTCAAAGTCTAGCTCGTTGGCGGCTCCATCCATTCCGATGATGCTCCTTTTGCCTCTCCTCACGACAACACGGCTGGGCTTTTGCGGGTCGGTAATGAAGAAGCATTGGTCCACTTGGGAAGCTAGTACCCATGGCTCATATTTCGCGGTGACCTTTGCATTTCAAATCCCTGCAAACAAACACATGCAACACATGTGTGGATCGGAGGCTTTGCATATACAACACATGTGGAGGCTTCGCATACAACACACATGCACGTGATCGAGACGCTTTTCGCGCATGCGCACATACGTGTGTGTGCAAGACGATCGGAACCGGTCACACACAAAGCATAAAACCAACAAAGTTACCGATACGGCGAGACCTAGAGTGTTGGATGATGTAAAAAGTTGAGATTGAGTAGGGTATTAAGCTAAGAAAGCTTCACCACTACTTACCTATTAAGCTAAGACATAGCAATGGCGCACTACTAAGTGGTGCGCCACCGCCACGCCTCTCATCTCTAAAAAGGGGCTCGGCCACCCCCTAGCGATGGCGCACCTAATGACATGCGCCATAGGTAACCTATGTAGCAGTGGCGCACCACGGCGGTGCGCCATTGCTAAGCCTATCATCTCTAAACGGTCTCTGGACACCTCCTAGCGGTGGCGCACCTCCGCAACGTGCGCCATAGGTAAGGAATGTAGCGGTGGCGCACCCCGGAGACGTGCGCCACTACTAGGTTGGGGGAGGATCTGGCCTCCTGTCACCACTTACTTATGGCGCACCAGAATCAAGGTGCGCCACTACTACTTTTGTAACAGTGGCCCACCGTTTTGTGGTGCGCCACTGCTAAGTAGTAGTGGCGCACGGCAGCCATGGTGCGCCACTGATGGCAGTCTTACGGCTAGGCCTTTTCCTAGTAGTAAACAATTCAAAATTTATTACCTCTTATTTGTGTCAATGTTTTATAGCTCATGAGGAAGTATGTGGTGTTTATCTTTCAATCTTGTTGGGCAACTTTCACCAATGGACTAGTGGCTTCATCCGCTTATCCAATAATTTTGCAAAAAGAGCTGGCAATGGGATTCCTAGTCCCAAATTAACAAACTAAAAATAGACACTCCTCCATGGTATGTGATTGTTGGACGGCACCCGAAGGATTCGGTTAGCCATGGCTTGTGTAAGCAAAGGTTGGGAGGAGTGTCATCATAATAAAACTAAAATAAAAAGGTACTCCTTCATGGTATGAGATTGTTGGCGTGCACCCGAGGATTCGGTTAGCCATGGTTTGTGAAAGAAAGGTTGGAAGGAGTGCCATCCAAAAATAAAATAAAATGGGAGCCGCTCTTTGAAGGTTTGTCCGGCAAGGGGGTTAGAGTACCCGCTACCATTCGTTGACAACAACATACACCTCTCAAAACTTTATTTTTATGCTCTCTTTATGTTTTCAAAATCAAAGCTCTAGCACAAATATAGCAATCGATGCTTTCCTCTTTGAAGGAACATTCTTTTACTTTTATGTTGAGTCAGTTCACCTACCTCTCTCCACCTCAAGAAGCAAACACTTGTGTGAACTTTGCATTGATTCTTACATACTTGCTTATTGCATTTGTTATATTGCTTTGCATTGACAATTATCCATGAGATATACATGTTACAAGTTGAAAGCAACCGCTGAAACTTAATCTTCTTTTGTGTTGCTTCAATGCTTTTACTTTGAATTATTGCTTTATGAGTTAACTCTTATGCAAGACTTATTGATGCTTGTCTTGAAGTGCTATTCATGAAAAGTCTTTGCTATATGATTCACTTGTTTACTCATGTCATATCCATTGTTTTGATCGCTGCATTCACTACATATGCTGTACAAATAGTATGATCAAGTTTATGATGGCATGTCACTCCGAAATTATCTTTGTTATCGTTTTACCTGCTCGGGACGAGCAAAACTAAGCTTGGGGATGCTGATACGTCTCCAACGTATCGATAATTTCTTGTGTTCCATGCCACATTATTGATGTTATCTACATGTTTTATGCACACTTTATGTCATATTCGTGCATTTTCTGGAACTAACCTATTAACAAGATGCCGAAGTGCGGTTCCTGTTTTCTGCTGTTTTTGGTTTCAGAAATCCTAGTAACGAAATATTCTCGGAATCGGACGAAATCAACGCCAAAGTTCCTATTTTCATCGGAAGCATCCAGAACACACGAGAGGGACCAGAGGGGGGGCACATGCCCACCACACCATGCCCTGGCGCGGCCTAGGGGGGGCCCGCGCCCCCCTAGGGTTTGGCCAGCCCTTCGACCCCCTGGCGCCGCCTCTTCGCCTATAAGAAGCCCCTGGATCAGAAAACCCGATAACAATTGACGAAACCCACAGAAACCTGCCAGAGCCGCCGCCATCGCGAAGCCAAGATCTGGGGGACAGGAGTCTCTGTTCCGGCACGCTGCCGGAGCGGGGAAGTGCCCCCGGAAGGCTTCTCCATCGACACCGCTGCCATCTCCACCGCCATCTTCATCACCGCTGCTGCTCCCATGAGGAGGGAGTAGTTCTCCATCGAGGCTCGGGGCTGTACCGGTAGCTATGTGGTTCATCTCTCTCCTATGTGTTTCAATACAATAATCTCATGAGCTGCCCTACATGATTGAGATTCATATGAGTTTGTATCACTACTATCTATGTGCTACTCTAGTGATGTTATTAAAGTAGTTCTATTCCTCCCGCACGTGTGTAACGGTGACGAGTGCGTGCACCGTGTTAGTACTTGGTTTATGCTATGATCATGATCTCTTGTAGATTATGGAGTTAACTGTTGCTATGATAATATTGATGTGATCTATTCCTCCTACATATGCATGAAGGTGACAAGTGTGCATGCTATGCTAGTACTTGGTTTAGTAGCGTTGATCTATCTTACACTAAAGGTTACTTAAACATGAGCATTATTGTGGAGCTTGTTAACTCCGGCATTGAGGGTTCGTGTAATCCTACGCAATGTGTTCATCATCCAACAAAAGTGTAGAGTATGCATTTATCCGTTCGTTATGTGATCAATGTTGAGAGTGTCCACTAGTGAAAGTGTAATCCCTAGGCCTTGTTCCTAAATACTGCGTTACTACTGCTGCGTTACTACCGCTGTGTTACTACTGCTACATTACTATCGCTTGTTTACTCGTTTCTATCGCGTTACTACCGCTGCAATACCACCACCATCAACTACACGCCAAGCACTTTTCCGGCACCGTTGCTACTGCTCATACTTATTCATACCACCTGTATTTCACTATCTCTTCGCCGAACTAGTGCACCTATTAGGTGTGTTGGGGACACAAGAGACTTCTTGCTTTGTGGTTGCAGGGTTGCATGAGAGGGATATCTTTGACCTCTTCCTCCCTGAGTTCGATAAACCTTTGGTATCCACTTAAGGGAAACTTGCTGCTGTTCTACAAACCTCTGCTCTTGGAGGCCCAACACTGTCTACAGGAAAGGAGGGGGAACGTAGACATCACTATCCTACTAGCATATCTCATAAAAGAAGTATGTAGCGATTACTAGAATAATCCACATAGACTATAAGCATTGCTACGGAAGATCTAATCTTATCGTAGTCAACTCTTTGAACTTTGTCGTAAACAACTTTTCGACAAGTCGAGCTTATTCAAGGATATTACATCCAAGTCCATCAATTTCATAGATCCATTTACTTTAAAAAGTATTCATCTATCTTGGATTTCATGGCGCATAGCCATTTTAACGGAGTCAGGGCCCATCATAACTTCTTTATTTGTAGTTGGTTTATCATTGTTCAAAATCAATCCTTTGTTCACAAATCATTTATTTGATCACAAAGTAAACCATACCTACAAGGTTCAATATGTACTTCAATCTCCATGACTAAAACACTTTGTAGTCATGGGAGCTATGATCGTCGTGGCCGCTTCCGGAACCAATTCCGATGTTGCGCTACTCTGATCATTATGCTCAGGTTCATAAACCTTATCAAGTTCTATTGTCCTCCCACTCAAATACTTCGCTAGAAAACAATTTCTTGGAAATAAGTAAGAAACATCGACAAACACTTTTGTCTTTGTCTCCATAGTGGAAAGAATTCCCAATCAATTCTTTGGGATAACCAACAAAGACATTCATCCGATTTTGGTTGTAAACTCTTAGACCAAAATTTAAAGAAAGGACTATTAGGGTTCATACCCATGCCATAACTCGTATGGTGTCATTTCAACGGATCATGATGATGCTCTATTCAGTGTAAAAGCGGTAGTCTCTAAAGCATAATTCAAAAAATTATAATGGCATCAATATTTTATGTCATCATTGATCCAACAAGATTTGGATACATCTCTCGGATACTCCATCATCACTATGATACTCCAAGAAACATGAGTTGTAGAACAACTTCATAACTCTCTTAGATGTTCACTAAAACTCGTAATTCAAATATTTCCACTATGATCCAATCATAGATATTTGACTTTTTCTATTACGATGATTTCCACCTCATGCTGAAATTTATTTGAATCCATTCAAATGTTTCAAACTTCTTCCTTATCGAATATATACATATATACTCAATTCATTGTTGGAAGTTTTCATGAAGTAGAAGAATCCCCCGCACACAACTATGCCCAGTGAACCACATACATCATCATGTATTTTTCCACTAAGTTAGTTGCCCGTTCAACTCTTGGCCTATGAACGGTATTTTAGTCATTCTCTTTAGAAAAGATTTGCAAGCGCCAAACGATTCAAAAATCAAATGACTCCAAAAATCCATTTGCATGGAGTTCCTTCATGCGTTCCTCTCTAACATGACCTAAATGGCGGTTCCACAAATAAGTGGAATTCAAATCATTTGCCTTATGGAATTTTAGCGTCAGTGTTTATGTATGTATTTCACCATTAAGATTTATAATAACTTATCCATCGTACATGGAGTAATGTCATAATTTGAACAACTCATTGTTTTCATTTGACCAGAGCAAAATAACAATTATTAAGTTCTTTATTATAAATTCTAAGGGCTAGGTAGAATGCCAACGACAAACATAATAACACTTTATTATGTTCCGGACGTGCATTATTACCATATTCCATATCGATCACTTAGGCCATTGTATTCTTGTATTGCGTTGTTTTGTATGACACTTCATACCAACCAATATGGTACAAATACCCAAGAATTTCATTGTGTGACCAAATGAGGAATACATCCATAACATGTATATCATTTATATACACCTGAGCTAGACTTTCTAGTCTTTTCTTTCTTTCGCCAAAATATCTTTTGTAGTTTCTCTTTTAGCTTTCCTCATTCTCAGAAAACACTTCACCTTCAATAACTTCTAGGTTTGTCGGTAAAATACCAATAACCTTGAGGTTCTTATTTTGAAGTTTATCATCATATGACAAGTGTTCCAAATTTCACTATTAGTAACTTTGTGATATGATGAACAATTTCACTCATAATTTTATCCATTATATCATGACGACTTTTCCGAGACCATGTCTGTACATGCTAGGCTCGTAAAGTTTAACCTCAGTATTCGCATGTGCAAATCTGGCTTGCACCCGTTGTATGCACACGTAATATATACCTTAGTATTCGAAACGATGAGTCTTTAGCAACGGTGCATACTAAGGACGATTACTTCATGGATATGCGAATATCGTTAGTGCCCCAATAGTTGGAGGATTGGGACGCCTTGCGTCTTCAACCTTCGTACATTCCCATAAAACTTATGAGTTTATGTAGTCTCACCAAATTATATTCTATCATCTTGCAATAAGGTCTTAGATATCACATATATCTCATACCTTGATTATTTCTGAAAATTAAATTTTCAGCTCCTTACTTTTCAAACAGATTTGAACTTCAAGTTTCATGGAGACAAGATAAGTTTAGGTACTAATTGAAACCATAGTTCTTTTGAATCAACAATGTGAGGTTTACTAAAAGTTTGCAATGGGACTTAATCATTTCTTGATTCTTTAACAATACGGTACCAGTCCGTAAAGCTTATTGTCAGATTTTAGCAGTATTTCTATCTCAATAACAAGACTAGCGCTTGGTAGAAAACGGATGCCAATACTACAAAATTAATTCAAAATACTACTCAGACTATGTTTATGATAATTAGTTTATATTTTAATCTAATTACTAATGAACTCCCACTTAATACAACATCCCTCATAGTTGTTAAGTGGTACACGATCCACATCCACTACACCAAAACCGATCATCACGTGAGATGATGTAGCTTCAATGGTGAACATCAACATGTTGATCATATCATCCATATGACTCGTGTTCAACCTTTCGGTTTCCGTTGTCCCGAGGCCATGTTTGTACATGCTAGGCTCGTCAAGCAAACCCAAGTATTCCGCGTGTGCAACATGGCTTACACCCGTTGTATGTGAACGTTGAGTCTATCACATCCGATCATCACGAGATGCTTCGAAACGACGAACTGTGCAACGGTGCATACGAGGGGATAACACTTTATTATCTTGATATTAATGTGAGGGATCATCTTATAATGCTACCGTCGCGTTCTAAGCAAAATAAGATGCATAAAGGATTAACATCACATGCAATTCATATGTGATATGATATGGCCCTTTAGTCTTTGCGCCTTCGATCTTCATCTCCAAAGCACGGACATGATCTCCATCATCAACGGGCATGATCTCCATCATCATCGGCGTAGCGTCAAGGTCCATGGCGCCGTCTTCATGGTTGTGCACCTCATGTAGCAACTATTACAACTACTTTGAAATACTACTCAACATGAAATTTAAAGACAACCATAAGGCTCCTGCCGGTTGCCACAATACAATAATGATCATCTCATACATATTCATCATCACATCATGGCCATATCACATCACCAAACACTGCAAAAACAAGTTAGACGTCTCTAATTTGGTTTGCATATTTTACGTGGTTTAGGGTTTTCGAGTGAGATCTAATCTACCTACGAACATGAACCACAACGGTGATACTAGTGTTGTCAATAGAAAGAGTAAATTGAATCTTCACTATGGTGGGAGAGACAGACACCCGCAAAGCCACTTATGCAATACAAGTTGCATGTCGAACGTGGAGCAAGTCTCATGAACGCGGTCATGTAAAGTTAGCCCGAGCCGCTTCATCCCACCATGCCACAAAGATGCAAAGTACTCGAACTAAAGACAACATAAGCATCAACGCCCACAAAACAATTGTGTTCTACTCGTGCAACCATCTATGCATAGACACGGCTCGATACCACTCGATGGGATTCGTTGCATAGAAAACAAAAATTTCCTACCGCGAGAACGCAATCCAAGCCAAGATGCAATCTAGAAGACGGGAGCAACGAGGAGATGATCGAGACTCACCCTTGAAGATTTCCAAAGCCTACAAGATGAGGCTCTTGTTTCTGCGGTAGACGATCACTTGCCGCTTGCAAAAGCGCGTAGAAGATCTTGATCACGGTGCCACGATCGGGCAGCACCTCCGTACTAGGTCACACGTTCGGTGTTGATGAAGATGACGTCCTTCTCCCCGTTCCAGCGGGCAGCGGAAGTAGTAGCTCCTCCTTGAATCCGGCAGCACGACGGCGTGGTGGCGGTGGCGATGGAGAACTCCGGCGGAGCTTCGCTAAGCGTTGCGGGAGAGGTGGAGGAGGTGGGGCGGCTAGGGTTTGGGAGAGGGGGAAGTGGCCGGCCACTATGAGGGGTGCGGCCACAATGGCTTTGGTGTGGCCGGCCCCCTCCCCTTGCTCCTCATTATATAGGTGGAACACCCAAGAGTTGGTCTATAAGTCTTCGAATAAGACCCCAAACCAAAACCTTCCATATGACATGAAACCTACCCAAGGTGGGATTCCCACCTTTCCTTGGGAGGGGGTGGCCGGCCACCTTAGGTGGAGTCCACCTGGGACTCCACCCCCTAGGGTTGGCCAGCCATGGGTGGTGGAGTCCCTCCGGGACTCCGCCTTCCAAAGTGATTTCTTCCGGACTTTTCTAGAACCTTCTAGAACCTTCCATAAATGCACCGGATCATTTTCAAACTTATAAAATGACTTCCTATATATGAATCTTATTCTCCGGACCATTCCGGAACTCCTCGTGATGTCCGGGATCCCATCCGAGACTTCGAACTCCATTCCATATTCAAGTTCTACTATTACAACATCAAACCTTAAGTGTGTCACCCTACGGTTCGCGAACTATATAGACATGGTTGAGAACTCTCTCCGACCAATAACCAATAGCGGGATCTGGAGATCCATAATGGCTCCCACATATTCAACGATGACTTAGTGATCGAATGAACCATTCACATACGATACCAATTCCCTTTGTCACGCGATATTTTACTTGTCCGAAGTTTGATCATCGGTATCACTCTATACCTTGTTCAAGCTCGTCTCCTGACAAGTACTCTTTACTCGTACCGTTGTATGTGGTCTCTTATGAACTTATTCATATGCTTGCAAGACATTAGACGACATTCCACCGAGAGGGCCCAGAGTATATCTATCCGTCATCGGAATGGACAAATCCCACTGTTGATCCATATGCCTCAACTCATACTTTCCGGATACTTAATCCCACCTTTATAACCACCCATTTACGCAGTGGCGTTTGATGTAATCAAAGTACCTTTCCAGTATAAGTGATTTACATGATCTCATGGTCATAAGGACTAGATAACTATGTATTGAAAGCTTATAGCAAATAACTTAATGACGTGATCTTATGCTACGCTTAATTGGGTGTGTCCATTACATCATTCATATAATGATATAGCCTTGTTATTAATAACATCCAATGTTCATGATTATGAAACTAATCATCTATTAATCAACAAGCTAGTTAAGAGGCTTACTAGGGACTCATTGTTTGTTTACATAATACACATGTATCAATGTTTCGGTTAATACAATTATAGCATGGTATATAAACATTTATCATAAACATAAAGATATATAATAACCACTTTTATTATTGCCTCTTGGGCATATCTCCAACACGTGTGTCTTCTGTAAATTTGATTATTTCCGGGGATTTTCCTGAAAGTTGATTTTCTGCACAAAAATAAGACACCAGGGCAATTCTGCTAAAAACAGCGTTAGTCCGTGTTAGTTGTATCCAAAATACACAAATTAGAGGCAAAACAATAGCAAAAGTGTTCGGAAAAGTAGATACGTTTTGGACGTATCAACGTACTGGGTGACATCATTCTTTGGGATAAGAAAAACATCAGGCTTCCAGGCTGGGTACCCCCTACTAGTCGTCGCAGGTCACCATCACCTCCTCCAAGTGATCGCAGGCCACCATCACCTCCTCCTAGTGGTCACATGTTGCCATCACCCCATGAGTACGACCACCACATCCCTAGTCCATCTCCATCTCCTGCGCCGCCGCCTGCGCCCACTAAGACTCGGCAGGCACCCAAGCGGAAGCGTGTCAAGTGTCCTATCCACCGACTGTCGCCCCTCCCAAGAGTACCAAAGGTTCCCCCCCCGTCCTTACGATCTTACTATCAAGGAAAATGAGGCCATTGTAAAGAAACAACTGCATGAACATTTTCATAAGGAAAAACCCAAGCCCCCAACACCATACACCGAGAAGCAAAAAGCATATGCTCTTGATTTTCTGAACACACCATCGCAATATGACTTACACGAGAAGAAGGATGACTATGCACACACACTTGCGAAGGTAATTGAGCATGGCAAAGAGAAGGATAGTGCTAGCACGAGCAAATCATCAACTAGAAGTGTAGCCGGGAAGAAATCAAGTACAAAAAGTGCACCCCTCATGGACAAGCAAGCGATATCAAGCAGAAAAAGAAAGGAAGTTCCCCAGCTCGGAGAATAGGCCAAACAATCAATCCCAACCCTCAAAGTGTTAGATGTTCCCTCGGTGTACCAGGAACATGGTGGTTTCGATATGGAAGCAGCTACAGCGCTAGCGGCTCAAATGGGGTGTACTGTGGAGCAATTGATGAGTTCCCAAGATGCTGCACTAACAATTGGTGATATAGCCCCTAAATTTGTCGACAGGGACGACTTGGTCAGCAAAGAGCGGCTGCATCAACTGCCAACGCATATGCGCAATTTTCATCAGTGGTACATTGATGTGTTCAAGGAGAACAAAAGATTCATCGTGGGGAATATCCCAATAGAATATTACTTCCGAAGGGAGGATCTCCATATTGAGATTTCCGAACTCTGGCAGTTACTCAATTTAGACTCCATCGACAATCTCTCATGAGTGGCTGTTGCTTGTAAGTTGTTAACTACATATAAGTTCATGTTCATTCAGTTGTTCCTGTTCATTGCATATACTCATTATATCTTATGTACTCTCTTATGCAGACTAAAGATCGATGAATGTAGAAGAAATAAGATAACCAATACTCCCTCTGTTTCATTCTAAAGTGCATATAGTTTTTTGGCACGGAAATTAGTGCAAGAGTACTTTTTACACAAGACCCCTAGCTAAACGATTTGAGATCAATGTAAAATTTGGGAAATCCATATCTTCCTAACTTACCATAACAAATTTGGGAGCTGAACAATTTGGGAGCTGAACGGGGAGGGGGTAATTGAAAAAAAGCTAAGCTACAACCTTATATTCTGAAACAAATGCCAAAAATCTTTAGGCACTATATAAAGGAATGGAGGGAGTATTGAGTTTGTTGACCCAGATAAAGTACATCATGACACGGTAAGGGATAAAGCCGAAGAAACGGGGGGGGGGACCTACTAAGGTTTATAACGGAGCAACATTTCTGTGATTCAATACTGTTTCCTTACAACTACAGGTGAGAGTCTTACTGATCTGTTTTACACATTTAATTTTTCTTACTCGATGTTAAGTGTAATTCATGAAGTATATATATAAACATGTGCAATTTTCACTGGATTCTGCTAGACATTAAAGTTGATAATGGAATAGTTGAAGTAAGGGACCCATTGAGTAGAGGTCTGGAAGGGTTCCGCGACTTGCATCACTTGCTCCAAAGGTAATTTCAATCATTGCCGCTCCATATCTTTCGTGAGATATCAATTAATTATCCACTCATTCAGTCATTATTTTGCCTGGCAGGGTTTGGAGATGCTTCAAGAAGGTGGTTACGGGTGACTTAGCACAAAAGTTAACATTTACTCCTGTCCCGCACGCCCAGCAGCCAGAGGGGACGAATCTATGTGGATACTACGGTTGCGAGTCCATTCGCATGTTAACCACTGAGAAGAACGATAATAGATTCAACGTAAGAAATAACATTCACAACTTTAATTTATTATTGTCAATATTCCATTATCAAGATTAATATAGTCATATTCATCTCATTTTCCTATATAGGCTGAGTTCATGCGGGAGAAGCTCCAACCACACGAACACCTACTAGGAATTACGGAGGAAGTAGCGGGATTTCTGATGAGAGAAATAATAGACGACAACGACTTGTTTAGTTTAAATAGGCGCTTCTGATGATCCCCGTGTAATAGTTCGAATAGACGACGGGCTGTAGTCCCGGTAGTCGTGAGCTCCATGTATATGTAAGGGGTCTACAAATAGACTTTTGCTTCGAATATTTGTTTGCTCGATCCCAGCTTGTGTAGTAGCGTTCAAATATATGCAAATTTTATTTTGAAATGAAAAATGAAATAAAAGGGGGTGGTGGCGGGGGGGGGGGGTGGCTGGACCCCTTAATCCCTAAAGGAGCAGCGTCCTGCGCGCGCCACATAGAGGGCCTTTTGTCGCGAGCTGTGTTACCACCCGCGACAAAAGGGGGTGTCCCCTGCGCACCCCGCGGCTGCCACATGGTTGACCTTTTGTCGCGGTAGGTAAGAGGGCCGGGACAAAAGGTTGGGCCTTTTGTCGCGCGCCCACTGGTAGAAAAATGGGCTTTTGTCCCGGTTGGTAACGGGCTTTAGTCCCGCATTCGCAACCGGGACTAATTATGCGCGACTAAAGCCCCCCCTTTAGTCGCGGTTGCTTACGAACCGCGACTAAAGGCCCATCCACATGGGCTGCAGACGTTCGTCAGGGCGGAGGACCTTTAGTTGCGGTTGGCCAGACCAACCGGGACTAAAGGTCTTCGCAGGTTTAGGGTTTAAACCCCCCTAAATCTGGTTTTATTTTGATGTGTTTCATTTCTTTTATAGTTTATTTTGTCTTTTATCTTAATTTCAAAGAAGTTTCAGTACCCATATTCTATGCTACTATATACACGTTACACATTGATGCATATGAATGTACAATTTCAAACAAGTTTCAAATTTCAAACAAGAAGAATTCAAGAGAAATATATAATATTCAATCTCGGGTGACCATATAAAACTTCAAACAAGTTTTCATATACAATTTACAGCAGTAGAAGTTCTTCGTCCTCGTAATAGTGTTCTCCTTTAGGATGGAGGACTTCCCTCATCAAAAATCCTGCTAATTCCTCTTGAATTGGTCGGAAGCGAGCTTTTGGGTTAAGCTTCTTCCGCAAGTCATTGCTCCGCAAGTTGATATCCTGAGCCCTCCGCTCAGAGGTGTGTCCCCGAATGAACTCACAAACATAATATCCACAAATATTGTTCCCCGGTGGCTGAGTATCCACATTAGCTAACCTTGTAAATGTTAGCTCATCTTTGAATTCACCGGTTATGACATCTTTGAACCGTTTCCAAACCCTACAGGGCAAATAAATTAAATGAACAAGAGAGTTATTAGTTACTCGATATTAGGAAATGAACGAAAGAGGCCGATATAGTGCGCAAATGATTGAAAATAATTACTTTTACATCGTTAATCTTATGCCGATCCAATGCTTTGGTTCCATATGGAGAGAGTCCATGACGAGAACTCTGGAGTTGTCAAATTGAATTATTAGCAGAATCTAGCGGAACCTGCGGACACGTTACATGCACAGTCATACATAACTCACCGATTAGACATAACATGGAGTAAACAAAAGAGAATGTGCACAAGACAGAAACACTCACCCAGAATGGTAAGGAAACAGAATTTCACTTTTGAGTTCCTGCTTTGTAAGAAACTTGAACAGGTCTCTCTCCACGTCTTGGGGGTATTTTTCTAACACATATCCATTGATGATATGTGGGTCAATGAACCCAACATCATGGATGTTCTTTCTTTTGCATTCCCCAAGCTTCATTCTACATAATAGCGTACACAAGAATATAGTTAGGACAATCTAGTGCAAGCAATGAACGAGATGAGGTAGAGATTTAATTATAGAAATAAATCACTTACAGAACGTAGCAACTCAGGATAGATTTGTCGAGCTCTCGCAGATTGAACAACTGGAACAATTCACTCATATGAACTTGTACAGAGTACTGCTTGAAGTGATGCTCCTCTCTAACTTCCTCATAAATATATTCTTTGCCGGCCTTATTTTTTATGAAATTCTTGTACCAGAGTAGCAAATTTCGCATTTGTGTTGGTAGACTCGCTTCCTGCGCAGGCTCGACGAGAGGCCCATTCGGCACATATGTAAATGCTACCTCACTTATTGGCGCATCCTCAAGGCCTAACAATGCACGAGGAGTCATACCGAACTTGGCCGCTCTTTCTTTGGTCGCCGTTACAGTCATTCCCTGTGCTCTAGCAGCTGCTAGGCTAGCGGGGTCCAATAGTTCCATGTCCTTATCCATATCGGCTCTGAAGGACGTCGTAACGGAAGGACCGGCTTCCACTATGAGTGGGGGGTCGACGTTTTTTTCTGTTCCCCGAGCTGGGAAACTTGTTTCTCGCATTTTTTACTTGCTTCTTTCTTCTCCGCCAAGGCTTTCTTCTCCTTCTCCGCCAAGGCTTTCTTCTCAGCCAAGGCTTTTTCCAATAATGCTTCTTGCCTACGAAATTCACGTCCATAGTCGTCTGGCAGATTCTGCTGGATTTGGGACGGTGTGGTCAAAAAAATCCTTAGCCCACTTCTTTTGCTTCTCAGTATATACCGGCTTGGGCTCAGGCTCTTTTTTCGCCTTGACATCCGCCTTCCATTTTTCATGGTGAGCAGCCGCGGCCGCGTCGTTTTCCTCAACAGTAGCTTCCCAAGGTCTCGGGAGGAGAGGCTTCAGTGATGGCATTGGTACCCTTGTGGTCTTAGGTACATAATGCTCCGGGTTAATAGTCCAGGAGGGGGTTGCCTTGCTGTCCTCCGTAACCCCCTGCTTCTGCTTCTTCACCGGAGGTGGACTGGGTGGCGGCGTACCCGCCGGAGGTGGACTGGGGGGCGGTAGCTGCTTACCCGCCGAAGGTGGATTGGGGGCAGCGTCGGCTGACGTGAAAGAGGTGTAGGTGCACCACCACCACCGGAGGGGGGTGGACTTGTTGGGTGATTCCTCGAGGTCGGTGGCTTTGGCGCCGAGCCTGGAAACCTTATGTCCTTCTTTTGCCATAGAATGATTTGGCGCTTGACATCTCCAAGTCTCACAACCCCTTCAGGTGTAGCATAGTCAATCTCCAGGTCCTCATACCCTTCGACTATGTCATCCACCGTGACACGAGCATAGCTAGCTGGAATGGGATTGCCGTGGTGTAGTGCTCCAGGTTTACAAGGTAAAGCGGTGCCGATCGCCACCTTCCAGGACATGTTCCTCATTGGCTGATACAGCTCACATTCTTTCATACTATCATGTACATCGTCCACGGGGTAGTGAGGCTCCAGTGCACCAATATCGATCGTCGGTGCATTAGCACCAGCCGGGGCCAAGGGTGCATTAGCACCAGCCGGGGCCTCCGTGGAAGCCACGCTGCTTCTCCGCTGCTGGAATCCGACATCCGATGCACGATCTTCATGCGGCCCTTCTGATAGGGCAAAGGTGGCCGATCTTTCGATGAGACGAGGATAATTCGATTTGTTGGTGGAGTTCGTGCTTGACGATCCGACTACACGTGCAAAGCTCGTGCGCCAATGCAATCGCTAGGACAATCTCCGGGAGTTACTGATCTTGCGGATGCACGATCAGCCTGACCAGCGAGGGTCTTAATTCCTACCTGAAATCGAGAACAAGTAAGAACTAATATTGCAATCAGAATATTGCGGATATAGATGAAAGCTTTATTGAAAAGGCGGGATTCCGAATAGTCGGTCTTGTTCTGGGCGTTGGCCTCAAAAGAAGTACACGAGAGTTGCAGCAATGGCTAACTTTTAATCTAATCAAAATCCAAGTTCTAATGACGGCTACGGAGGGATATATATGGGGGAAGTCAAGGGATTTTCGTCCAACCAGCTAGGGTTGGCCAAAAACACCCCTAAATGGGCCTTCCTCCACTTATATGGCCTCTTAAAATCCCCTAAAATACCTAATCCGAAAATACATGGGCCTGGCCCATTAAATAAGGTGACGCAGCACCAATAATAACTCTTGGACGAATTTTATGATGGGGAAACTTGTAGAATTCGTCCAAGCATCGTTGCTCCATTATGATGGCTTCAAAGTTCTGAAATCTCCACTTGCGGCGTCATCTTCAATCCTCAAACGCTTGCTGCCATCTCCTCCATGCGTGATCATGCTCCAATGCTTGTCCTCCTCATCCATGCTTGGTCCATCATTCCTAAGAGTAACAAACATATCTGATTTAGGCAGCATCATATTCTCATGTATGTGAGGAATAGTTCCAAGAAACGAAAGTACCCGATAGTTAAGTTGTTTGGCACGAGCTCGAGTGATTGGTCCTTGTATTTGTGTGGCTGTAGGTACAGCGGTTGTATCAAGAGATGGGATGTCCTCATCATGCCCCCCTTCTTGAATTGAAGTCGTCCTCGACGAAAGCTCCTCTTCTTCACCAAAGTAAGGCTTCAAATCTGCAATGTTAAATGTAGGACTAACCGGACCCAATTCTGCAGGAAGCTCAAGTTTATATGCATTATCATTTATTTTCTCTAACACCTTAAAAGGACCAGCGAGCGCGGGGCATTAGTTTAGACTTGCGCAATTCAGGAAAACGATCTTTGCGCAAATGCAACCAAACAAGATCACCAACATCAAACACAACATGCTTTCTTCCTCTATCCCCAGCAATTTTATACTTAGCATTCATGCGTGCTATGTTGTCTTTAGTAGTCTCATGCAATTTTAGTATCAATTCAGCACGATCTGTAGCATCCAAATTATTTTGCACAGAAGATGGTAAAGGCAACAAATCAATAGGTGCACGTGGTACAAAACCATAAACAATCTCAAATGGGCACATCTTAGTGGTAGAATGCAGCGAACGATTGTAAGCAAATTCAACATGAGGTAAACATTCTTCCCACAATTTTAAGTTCTTTTTCAAAACAGCCCGCAGCATAGTAGACAAAGTTCTATTTACTACTTCAGTTTGTCCATCAGTTTGGGGATGACATGTAGTACTAAACAACAATTTAGTCCCCAACTTAGCCCATAAACATCTCCAAAAGTGGCTAAGAAATTTAGTATCACGATCAGAAACAATAGTATTTGGCACACCATGTAAACGCACAATTTCGCGAAAGAACAAATCAGCAACATGTGTAGCATCATCAGTTTTGTGACATGGAATAAAGTGTGCCATCTTAGAAAACCTATCCACAACAACAAAGATACTATCCCTCCCCTTCTGTGTACGAGGCAAACCCAAAACGAAATCCATAGAAATATCCTCCCACGGTACACTAGGAACAGGAAGAGGCATATATAAACCATGTGGATTAAGTCGAGACTTAGCTTTTTGACATGTAGTGCAGCGTGCCACAAATCTCTCAACATCTCGACGCATACGTGGCCAAAAGAAGTGTGCAGCAAGTACATCCTCCGTCTTCTTCACACCGAAATGACCCATCAATCCTCCTCCATGCGCCTCCCGTAACAACAAAAGACGAACGGAACCATCTGGGATGCATAGCTTGTTAGCACGGAACACAAATCCATCATTGAGGACGAATTTGTTCCATGTTCTACCATCTTTACAATTCAGCAACACATCGTTAAAATCAGCATCAAGCAAGTATTGTTCCTTTATGGTTTCTAATCCAAAAATCTTGAAGTCAAGTTGAGATAGCATAGTATAACGGCGCGACAAAGCATCAGCAATAACATTATCTTTACCCTTTTTGTGTTTGATAACATAAGGAAAAGACTCTATAAACTCAACCCACTTTGCATGGCGACGATTCAACTTAGCTTGACTACGAATATGCTTCAAAGATTCATGATCCGAATGTATAACAAATTCTTTAGGCCATAAATAATGTTGCCAAGTTTCTAATGTCCGAACCAGCGCATATAATTCTTTATCATAAGTAGAATAGTTCGGACTAGGCCCACTCAATTTTTCACTAAAATATGCAACAGGTTTGCCCTCTTGTAATAACACACCTCCCAAACCAATTCCACTAGCATCACATTCAAGCTCAAAAGTCTTATTGAAATCAGGAAGTTGGAGTAATGGAGCATGTGTTAACTTATCTTTCGGAATCATGAAGGCGTCTTGTTGTGCATCGCCCCACACAAAGGGCACATCCTTCTTTGTAAGCTCATTCAGCGGCGCAGCAATGGATCCAAAATCTTTCACAAAGCGCCTATAGAAGCCAGCGAGGCCAAGAAAACTCCTTACTTGTGTGACCGTCTTTGGCTGCGGCCAACTCTCAATTGCCTCAATCTTGGCTGTATCAACTTCAATTCCCTGCGCAGTAACAACATAGCCAAGAAACGCAACTCGATTGGTGCAAAAGGTGCACTTCTCAAGATTACCATACAAACGTGCATCACGTAACGCATTGAAAACAGCACGTAAATGATCCAAATGTTCCTCCAAAGATTTGCTATAAATCAGAATATCATCAAAGTATACCACCACAAAACGTCCAATAAAAGCACGTAAAACTTCGTTCATCGAGTCTCATGAAAGTACTAGGTGCATTAGTTAAACCAAAGGGCATTACTAACCACTCATATAAGCCGAACTTAGTTTTAAACGCTGTTTTCCATTCATCTCCTAATTTCATACGAATCTGGTGGTAACCACTACGCAAATCAACTTTAGAGAACATAACAGAACCACTCAATTCATCAAGCATATCATCTAAACGAGGTATTGGATGACGGTATCGAATGGTAATATTATTAATAGTTCTACAATCAGTACACATGCGTGAATAACCATCCTTCTTAGGTACCAAGATAATAGGAACAGCACATGGGCTAAGAGACTCACGAATGTAACCTTTATCTTGGAGAACCTGAATTTGTCGCTGAATCTCTTTCGTCTCTTCGAGATTGGTACGGTATGGTGCACGGTTGGGCAGCGACGCTCCTGGAATCAAATCAATCTGGTGTTCTATGCCACGGATAGGTGGTAGTCCAGGGGGAACATCTTGTGGGAACACATCAATGAATTCCCGCAAAAGGTTAGCAACCGCAGTGGAAAAGAAGCAGGCATATCCTCAAATGAAAACAGAACTTCTTTGCAAATGATAGCATAGCATTGAGTAGTGTCCACATCAAGTTCAGCAATATCAGATTTGCTAGCAAGCAAACAAGGATTTTTCAAACGAATTTCAGTAGCATGGTTCGAATCAGATTTAGTATTAGTCTTATGTGGAACAAAATCTGCAGCCACAATCTGATTCTCACTCTTAAGTTTCTCCTCGTTTTTTACTCTACTAGCTCTAGCAAGATCATCTTTTAGTATTTGTTCATGAGTCATAGGTTTGAGACCAATTTTCTTTCCATCATGCATAAGAGAATACTGATTAGTTTTACCATTATGAACAGATTCTCTATCAAATTGCCAAGGTCTACCAAGTAACAAAGAACAAGCTTGCATAGGTACAACATCACAATCCACAAAATCAGAATATGTACCAATAGTAAAATGCACACGTGTAGTTCTTGTTACCTTGAGCTTCCGAGAGCTCTCAAACCATTGAATGTAGTATGGATGTGTGCGCTGTCTTGTAGGGAGAGAAAGCTTCTCTACCATATCAACGCTAGCCAGATTATTGCAGCTCCCTCCATCAATGATGATCCTTATAGCTCACTCTTTTACAACGCCTCTTGTTTGGAACAGATTGTGGCGTTGATCATGCTCAGCTTTGCTCAATTGCACGCTCAACACACGCTGTGCAACTAAGCTCTTGTACTGATCAGCAGTGTCAGCTTCCATTACCTCCATCCCTCTCTCAGAATCAGAGTTGGCACCATCACGTGCAGCAATAAGGGCCAATGTATCTTCATCAAAGTCACTTGCAGAATCATATTCTCCATCTTCTCGCACCAACATCACACGCTTGGTTCTCGCATTCTCGCTCTATGTGACCAAATCCCAAGCATTTGCGACATTGAATGTCGCGCGTCTTCCCCGTGGAGGCCATGGAAGATGAACTCCGAGGAGGACCAGCCGATGGTGTTGGTGTAGTGGCAGGAGGTGCTCGTGATGCAGGCGCGGTGTACTTGGAGGTAGTAGGTGCTGGTGCGGTACCACGAGATTGTGGCGCTGATTGTCGCGGAGACCATGACGATGTACGACCCGCGAAACATTAGCTCTTCTCCATGGTGGTTGACGATCCTGCACTTCACGTCCGGCTTTGCAAGCAAGATGAAACAAGCGAGTAATAGTGTTGTACTCCTTATAATCTAAAATATGCTGAATCTCTTTATTCAAACCACCAAAGAAACGTGCAAGCATAGCCTCATTATCCTCTACAATACCACATCGAATCATGCCAGTTTGCAATTCTTGATAATAGTCTTCTACAGAATTTTTCCCTTGTTCTAAGCGAGACAATTTTTTCAGCAAATCACGTTGATAATGTGGAGGAACAAAACGAGTACGCATAGCAAGTTTTAACCCAGTCCAAGTAGCAGGAATATTTGCTGCATGTGTTCTACAATATTCAGACCACCAAATAGATGCAAAATCTGTGAACTCACAAGTAGCAGCACTAACACGCAAGTGACCAGGGTATTTTAAGCATGCAAAGCATTGTTCTACTTCCAATTCCCATGTAAGATATGCATCAGGATTATATCTACCCTCAAATGGCGGAATGTTCAGTTTCAGTTTAGCAACATGATCATCATCATTACGTACCGGGCGAGGAGGTGGTCGAGCGTTGCGGTTCAGCTGCCGTGGACGACCAGGTGCAGGTTGTTGGACTTCCTCGCCGTCCAGTATGTTCTCATCTACCTGCTCGTCCGCGTCCCCTTCATAGTCTTCGTATCCCTCATCAGAAGGCGCGTCATGTGCGGCTGCTGCAGCAGGAGCGGTACCCGCAGGAACGTCCGCACGAGGAACGCGGCGTGCGCGGCGTTGCACGTTGGCGCGAGGCGGCGGTAACCGAGTCAAAAGCTCCTGGAACTTGGCGTCGAGCTTGGAGTTGAAAGCTGCCTCGAGGCCATCCAGCTTGTTCAGCCGCGTCGGTGAGTTTGGCATCCACGTCACCAATGCGCGCATCGGTGTCACGTGCATGCCCGCCCAAAAGGTGGGTGAAGTAAGCATGCAACTGCTCAGGCGTCATCTTGGCCGGGTCAACGGCGGTCGGATCAACCGGTCCTGACATGGTTAGTACACGAAAAGCACAAATGTATATGCCTACAAACTACGGAATATGGTGGTTCACGCGCAATTCGTCAAGCAAAATACAAAGCTCTTACAAGTTCTTACCAAACAGGAGGAAGGTGATGTAACAACCAGCAAGGATCAGCGTCTCCCAAGATTGCCAAAGCGATTACCAGGTGTCGACACAGTGCACGTGGAGACAATATGTAGAGCTCTGGGAAGGCAAAGTATAGTGATATGGTGGCACAATAATCAAATCAGCGATGCAAATTGAGTAAACGCTCAACGAAGGTACTGTGCTGGTCCTAGGCTAGATCGTATTAGAGACGCGAGCCTAAATCACCAACGAGGTCACGACGCGGCACAAGATGCAAAGGACAGCGAAACTGGCGCTGAAGGATAGAGCAACCTATGGGAAGGAAAATTTTTTTTTTTTTTTTGGGAATCTACTGTGGCGCTAGACCACAGAGGTCTCTATGGTCAGGCGACCGGAATTTTTTTTTTCGGGGAAATCTACTGTGGCGCTAGACCACAGAGGGCTCTATGGTCGGGCGACCGGAAATTTTTTTTTTCGGGGAATCTACTGTGGCGCTAGACCACAGAGGTCTCTATGGTCGGGCGACCGGATTTTTTTTTTTTTTTTTGCAGCTAGATTGCTTTCAGGATTCCGACGGAAAACGCGAAATTGACCAAGAAAACGGATCTAAAACCCGAAAAAACTCAGAAACAAAGATCAAGAAAGACCCTACGATGATGGGAATCAAAGGGGAACAACAAAGAGTTGATGGCAGATGTGGCGGAAGTGTATGGTGGCGGTGATATGGCGAGGACTGCAAGCGGAGATGGTGCGGCGGCGACGCGACTACTATGACCAGAACTCGAAACTCTAACGACTCTAGACGCTAAGACCAAGCACGCGACACAACGATTGCGGACAAAGACTCAAAAAGCAAAAACTGAAAAGATCATGCAATGGCTTGGCAGGGGCTATGGGACGGATGATCTAAACCTAATATATTTTTGTGGAGCTTTTTCTGGGTTATAGGTAAAACAAATCTACACTAGTAAAACTGTAAATCTCACCGAGCAACCTGAAATCTGATACCACTTGATAGGGCAAAGGTGGCCGATCTTTCGATGAGACGAGGATAATTCGATTTGTTGGTGGAGTTCGTGCTTGACGATCCGACTACACGTGCAAAGCTCGTGCGCCAACGCAATCGCTAGGACAATCTCCGGGAGTTACTGATCTTGCGGATGCACGATCAGCCTGACCAGCGAGGGTCTTAATTCCTACCCGAAATCGAGAACAAGTAAGAACTAATATTGCAATCAGAATATTGCGGATATAGATGAAAGCTTTATTGAAAAGGCGGGATTCCGAATAGTCGGTCTTGTTCTGGGCGTTGGCCTCAAAAGAAGTACACGAGAGTTGCAGCAATGGCTAACTTTTGATCTAATCAAAATCCAAGTTCTAATGACGGCTACGGAGGGATATATATGGGGAAGTCAAGGGATTTTCGTCCAACCAGCTAGGGTTGGCCAAAAACACCCCTAAATGGGCCTTCCTCCACTTATATGGCCTCTTAAAATCCCCTAAAATACCTAATCCGAAAATACATGGGCCTGGCCCATTAAATAAGGTGACGCAGCACCAATAATAACTCTTGGACGAATTTTATGATGGGGAAACTTGTAGAATTCGTCCAAGCATCGTTGCTCCATTATGATGGCTTCAAAGTTCTGAAATCTCCACTTGCGGCATCATCTTCAATCCTCAAACGCTTGCTGCCATCTCCTCCATGCGTGATCATGCTCCAATGCTTGTCCTCCTCATCCATGCTTGGTCCATCTTTCCTAAGAGTAACAAACATATCTGATTTAGGAAGCATCATATTCTCATGTATGTGAGGAATAGTTCCAAGAAGAAGTACCTGATAGTTAAGTTGTTTGGCACGAGCTCGAGTGATTGGTCCTTGTATTTGTGTGGCTGTAGGTACAGCGGTTGTATCAAGAGATGGGATGTCCTCATCACCTTCCAATATGTCTTTTACAAGTTATTGCACAATCTGCTTCACCTCAAATAGTTCCCTTTCCGTCCTCCCCATATGATCTGCATCCCATTTCGTCTTTCTCTTACGGCTTTTGTAACTGTACGGGTCATTGTCTTGGGGAAACCCTTCTTTCCTTGGAATGGCGCCTTTGCCTGGTACACGTCCTGGGTGTTCTCTCTGTTGAATTTGATCTTCCCCGCTTGAGCTTGGGCCATTGCTTTAATAAGGGCGGCAGTGGGAGTAAACACTTTCTTCCGGTGAACACACCTCCCTGTCTCCGGGTCTAGCGATCCCCCATGCTCGTACCACCAACATTTGGCCCTTGGGTCCCATCCCTCTATACCTAGAGGGATTCCTCGCTCCCTCAGGTCGTTCTCCATCTTCTCCCACTTAGGCTGCGAAGTGCGGTATCCGTGAGATGATTATACTCTTTCTTAGCCACATTTGCCTTATTTTTGTCCGATATGGCCTTGAAATGCTCTGATTGCTTTTGCTTCACAAATTCGGGCCAATCATTTTTCAGTCTCTCATACTGTCCTTTGAAATCCGGAGTCTTGTTCTGCGAGACATAGTCACGGGCTAATTTTTTCTTGAAGTTCCGGAATGCTTCGGCCATCTTCTTAAGAGCGAACTCTTTGACTAGCCTCCTCCTCTCACGTCCCAGAATCACGTTACCCTCTTCATCGTGTTTGTTGAATTCCGGAGGTAGAACGAAATGTTCCATAATCTTTCTCCAGCAATCCTTTTTCATTCTCTTGTCGACAAAAGAAAAACCAACACGTGCCTTCTTTGGCTCATTCAATTACTAGAGGGTGATCGAGAGGTTGTCTCTAACAACCACTCCGCATTGGTTGATAAACTTTGTATAGTGTTTTTTGGGCTCCAACGGCCTGCCTTGTTCATCCACAACATCGATGGTCAATGTTTCTCCAGGTTTCATCGCTTGGGTTTTGCCACGCGACTTTGTACTCGATTTTTTCAACGATCCAGAGGGCTGAAAAAAGAAAGAGAGTCGCGTTAATACTTATTTATTCAAATTAGTAAATTTGTATCACCAGAGGCTCAATGTATATATATACCTCGTCGGAGGTGGTTGCTTGCAATTCGAGATCATCGTTTGTCGTTTGCCCTCCGGCAAACGTTTCAACAATGTCCATGCCTTCTTCATCACCTTGACCTTCACCTTTAACGGCAAGGTTTAGATAAGAAGAGACATCGTCTTCTTCATCTTTTTCCGGCACATAAGGGATATCGCCGTTTATGATGGCGTTTGTATGTGCTTCAGCTTCCGGATCATAGTTTTCCAAAATAGGGTCTCTATCATCGTCCATATGTCACTCGTGAAGACATGTAGTAAAAACTAATTAAGTAAAGGAAAAGAGAGAGGGCGGCGAGGGTGGCGGCGCTCGATCTTCGAGCGGGCGGCTCTACGACGAGGGTGGCGAGGCACCGACGACTGCTGCGGGGAGGGTTGCGAGGGCCCGGGGGAGACTCCGGCGACTGCTGTAACAATTAACAACATTATTAATTAACAACTTAACAAAAACAAATTAACATCAATAAATCTATTTTTATTTGTACAAGAAATTTATTTTTAATTTTACACCAAATTTATTTTTATTTTTAGAGTCTTCATTAATTAAAATATAGAAATATTTTTATAAGTTGTAATATAGAACTATTTTTTAATTTAGAACAAAAAAGTTTACCAATTTTAACTTACAATTTTATTTTAAAATTTTCATTTACAAATTTTAATTTACAAATTTTAGTTTACAAATTTTAATTTACAAATTTACCAATAACTACTTTTTAATTTTAGTTTTAAAAAAATTAAAAAATTTAACAAAAGAGAGAGGGGCCGGGCCGGGCGTCGCTCTCTCTGGTACGGTTCATCGATCACGCGCGCGCGCGGACGGAGAGGCCGGGCGGCGCCGGCGGCGCCGGCGCGCGGGGAGGGAACACAGCCGGGGCGCGTGGCGAGGGACACTGGGCGGCGGGCGGCGAGGGACGGCCGGGGCGGCGGTCTCGAGGACGGCGAGGGGTTAGGGCCGGCCAGCGAGCGCTGAGGAGGGCGACGAGGGCGGTGGGCGGAGAGGGACGGCCAAGGCGGCGGGCGGCAAGAGACGGCGATAGCGGCGTGGGGCGACAGGAGGGTCATTTCAAAATACAAATAGTACATCAAAATATTCAGAAAAATAAAACTAATTCATTTCAAAATCAGAAAATTACAAATAATATATCAAAATATTTAGAAAAAAAATAATAATTCATTTCAAATCTAAAAAATACAAATAATATATCAAAATATTTAGAAAAATAAAACTTATACATTTCAAATCAGAAAAATACAAATAATATATCAAAATATTCAGAAAAATAAAAATAATTCATTTCCCGCCTCTGTCTTCCCCCGCCTCCTATCTTCCCGCCATTCCGCCAATTCTTCCGACCATTGCTTCTCGCCTCTGTCTTCCCCCGCCTCCGGTCTTCCCTCCATTTCTCCCCCCGCTTCTCGCCATTTCTTCCCGCCATTTCTTCCCGCCTCTGTCTTCCCGCCTCCTGTGTTCCCGCCTCTCGCTTCTCACCATTTCTTCCCGCCTCTGTCTTCCCGCCTCTTGTCTTTCCGCCCCCATTTTTCCCGCCATTTCTCACTATATATACGTAGCCCCTCTTGGCCAACATTATCACATCTCTACAATCTCTCATCATTCTCTCATGGCTTTCACCGTACCCACTCTAACCTACCAGCAGGTGGAGGAGCTTTGCGCCTCGAACTACCCTTGCCCGGCTGGAGCCTAAGCGCCGGAGGCGTGCCGGTCCCTCCCGTCCCTCAGGGTACTGCGCGCCGGGCTGCCATCATGAACCATTACTACCTCGACCTCATGCCGGAGCATCGGATGAATCCTCACTGGCATCCCGACAACCAGCAGATTTGGGACGCCTTCTTCATCAATCGGCATGAGAGGGCGCTCGCCAAGTATGAGGAGGACGGTCTGCCTCCTGGGAACTTCCACGAGGCCCGCCGTCGGCTATGGTGGGGTGGTTGGACTCTACAGAGCGTCATGGACTGCATCACGACCGGCGATATCCCCCGCCTCCGCTACCCTTAGTACCAGTCGAGGTTCGAGCCACGAGCGCCGCCCGACGATAGCGACGACGACAGCGACGGCAGCGACGACGACGGAGGCAACTTAGAAGGCGAAGACTACCAGTACAACGGTAGCGACTACGACGACTACGAGTATGCATATTATAGGCCTAGGCAGGAGTATGACTAAATCACTCCAAAATTCCAAGATGAACTCCTAGGCCTAGGCATGTCCTTCACGTCATTGGTTGTAGTTCAAATTTCATGTATCATCAGTGGTATCTCGAATCAATCTAATCATTCGGAAATGGACACCAAACACATCACAAATAATATAATTCACATGATCCATACAAAGTTTGGAACAAATATTCCTCAACAAAGTTTGGTACAATAAATTATTACACATCATTTCTTCCCTTGTGTCCCTTGCTTACGATTGTGCCGTAACCATGGAGAATCCTCATCATTTAACCTAATGCTTGGGTCAGTGTTCACTTTGAAGGGCGGAATTTCACCAAACATATTATAATCTTCTGACAGGTCTATCTTGTCCTCCACTCCCACGATGTTTCTTTTCCCTGAAAGAACTATGTGGCGCTTTGGATCATCGCATGATGTACTCGTTTTCTTATCTTTCCTTTTCCTCGGTTTGCTACTCATGTCCTTCACATAGAAAACCTGAGCGACATCTTCGGCTTAGACGAATGGTTCGTCAAGGTAACCAAGATTGTTGAAATCCACCATAGTCATTCCGTATTGCTCGTCCACCTTTACCCCACGTCCTGTTAGCTTGAACCATTTGCACCAGAACAAAGGGACCTTAAAGGAGGGTCCATAGTCAAGTTCCCATATCTCCTCTATGTAACCATAATATGTGACCTTTTGCCCATTCTCGGTTGCTGCATCAAAGCGGGCACCACTGTTTTGGTTGGTGCTCTTTTTATCTTGGGCGATCGTGTAAAATGTATTCCCATTTATCTCGTACCCTTGGAAAGTCGATATAGTAGAAGATGGTGACATGGACAACATGTATAGCTGACCTCCAACATCATTTTCACTCATTAAATGTTTTCGCAACCAACCGCCGAAAGTCTCCATGTGGGCCATTGTAATCCAGCATTCAGGCTTCCCCGGGTTGTTCGAGCGTAAAATATTCTTGTGTTCCTCTAAGTACGAAGCCACCAAGCTGGAATTTTGTAGAACTGTGTGGTGTGCTTCAGTCATAGAATGGCCGTCCATACATATCATTGATTTCCTTCCGATCATGCCTTTTCCACTTAGTCTCCCCTCGCGCCGCGATTGAGGAAGACCAATCGGCATAAGGTCAGGAATATAGTCAACACAAAACTCAATTACCTCCTCATTTCCATAGCCATTGGCGTTGCTTCCTTCTAGCCTAGCACGGTTACGAACATATTTCTTTAATACTCCCATGAACCTCTCAAAGGGGAACATATTGTGTAGAAATACATGACCGAGAATGGAAATCTCTTCGACTAGGTGAACCAGGAGGTGCGTCATAATATTGAAGAAGGATGGTGGGAACACCAACTCGAAACTGGACAAGACATTGGACCACATCGTTCCGTAACCGTGGTAGATCTTCCGGATTGATTACCTTCTGAGAGATTGCATTGAGGAATGCACATAGCTTCACAATGGCTACTCGAACATTTTCCGGTAGGAGCCCCCTCAAAGCAATCGGAAGCAATTGCGTCATAATCACGTGACAGTCGTGAGACTTCAGGTTTAGGAATTTTTCTCCGCCATATTTATTATTCCCTTTATATTCGACGAGAAGCCAAACGGGACCTTCATACTGCTCAGGCATTCAAAAAAGATGACCTTCTCTTCTTTGGTAAGAGCTTAGTTGGCACGACCTTGAAACCATTCCGCATGCCGGTCTTCTGGGTCTATCAAACGTTGCTAGTCATGCTGTGCTTCCTTTGTATCATTTGTCTTCGCATACATGCATCACGTCGATTGCAGAGCGGACATCTAGGACTTTCCAATATTTTAGCTCCCAAAATATAGATTTCTTCTTCCACATGGGTGCGTGCCCGTCAACTCCCTGCGGAACTAATTGTCCGCCAGGACCCTTTCCAAAGATGACTTTAAATCCTTGACCATATCAAATACATCAACACCAGTACGTTCCATAGGCTTCGGCCGGTGATCTGCCTTGCCGTTGAAATGCTTGCCTTTCTTTCTTAAGTTATGGAATCCAGAATGAATAGAGTTAGTAGAATAAGATAACAAAGGAAAAAACAAACCGACAGATGCGGCTTACCTTTAAGTGCAGCAACTTGGCTGATAAGGTCGTCGAGGGAAGCTTACGGCAGAGCAGCTGCACAAAAGAAACCTTCTAATAAAGTTCATCAAAGGAAAAACCGGTACAAAAGAAGTCGGTCAGCTCATACTAACCTTGGCACTGGTTGTGGGTAAGCTGAAGCACGGCAAAGGCCTCGGTGAGGTCACGGTGCTCCCACAGCAGATCTTCAAAGAGTTTTTTGCGTGAGTCCAACACGCCTTGCAAAAGTTAAAAGAAACCATGAGGGATGCGAGTTTTTTGGCAAGTTTTGCACTAAGTACTGGGTGCTTAACCCGAAACTTGGGGACTATGTATGCCGGTTTTTTGGCAAGTTTTGCGCTAAGTACTGCGTGCTTAACCCGAAACTCGGGGACTATGTATGCCGGTTTTTGAGCAGTTTCGCACTAAGTACTATGTGCTTCACCCGAAAAATTCCAGTATGAGGATAAAATTCGAATCTGGAAGAAGAGCTTACCAGCACATTGTTGTTAACATCGTGCCAGGCGTTGTCAAACTCGCGCACACTGCGCTTAAGCCGGTGCATGTGTTGCACCGTGCTCCGGAGGCCCTGGGCGTCCACTGCCGGCTTCCCATCCTTGCCCAGCCCATGGGTAGCTTCAGTCATATCGGAGAGGTTCCAATCATCGACATACTTTTGAAGCGAGCCCAGGTTGGCTTTGCCACGATTCAGCTCGACGATTCGGCCCAGCTGTGCTGAGACCTTCTAGCCGGCGGCGATCGCAGCGCGCCCATCATGCAAAGTAAGGGCCTGGGCCTGGGAGCCGGTGGGCTGATCCGCCGTAGTTTTGACAGTGCCAGAGAGCTGCTCCGCAGTGATGTTCGCACCCTTCCAAGAGAACTTCATGCCGGAAGGAGCAGGAGGAGGCTTGCTGGCAGATGCCAGCGGCGGCGCAGCTGCGCCCTTGGCCGTGGAAGGTGGTTTCATTGGTGCAGAAGAAGAAGTCCTGGTGGGGGAACCTGTTGGTACTTTACTTGTTTTCTCAAGGACGGGCGGAACCAAAGGTTCCAGCCGCACGGTTTGTTCTGAACCGGCGCCCGTGTTGCTGGCGCCGGTGTCTTCAAAGTCAGGAGGGAAAGAAGAATCCTCCTCCATGGGGTGAGGTTTCTTCTTAGGGGCCGTGCTCCCCGAACTTGTTGTACCTCTCGTAGGGGAGGAAGGAGCTTTGCCGGCACCAGAACATGCCGGACTTTGGTGAGAAGGGTCCTGGGTCTTGCCGGTATCCTTGGAAGCCTGCAACCTCATCCTGGGCACACTCCTAGTAAGTTCGAGAGCAGGCCTGAAAGGTAAAAGATGTAAGTTCTCCGCGATAAGTATCAAGAGTAAAACTCAAACCGGAAAGGTGGGTTAATGAAGTTTACCCGGAGGCGCTCAGAATGTCGTTTTTCTTCTTCTTGTTCGGAGGCTCGGAGCTTAAGATCTTCCGGCGCTTGGAGGCTGGCTCGCCGCTTGAACCGGCTTCGGGGGCCGGAGCCTTCCGAACCCGAGAGGCCGGGGGATCTCCAACCTCATCAGCAAGCGGAGTGACATGCTCCATCACCTGATGATCCCCGTCAGCTGAAACCGACATAGCAGAGAGATCATAAGATAAGGGAAGTGGATCAAATACCTCAAGTATTATGCAATCATCGTCGTCGCTGCCGGAAGCATCGGCCCGAGCCCTCGAAGGGCGAGAAGCAGGGGTTTTACCGGAACGTTTGGTGTGCGTAGAGCCCATCACGTGTGTATTTCCGGGTCCTCGTCATCCTCGTAAGTGCGGCCGGGAATGTAGGATTCCGGCACCTCGGCGCTGGTGCGAGCAAAGTTCTGCAATACAAGGAATAAACAAATTAGATAAGAGTTTTCAACAAAGTTCTGCAAAGTTCTGAATTTATAGTAGGGGCTCCCCTGGCGGGGCGTGAGTATGCACGCCCCGCACTTCACAACTGGTTTGGGCGTTGGGAATGGCGGATCTTGGATCAAATTCATGCAGAGGTTGTAGAAGCGAGCAAAGGTTTCGATGGTAGATAGGAGGCCGACGAAACCTTCCATGAATGATTCAAAGGAAGAAAGTTAAAAAACGGGGTTGCCGGGGAGATGGTGGGGCCGAAGCTCGTAGAAGTCAAGAAAGCGTCATAAGAAGTCTGACGCCGGAAGACCAAAACCGCGCTCAAAATGGGCGGTAAAAACTACCACTTCGCCTCGATTGGGCACAGGCTCACGCTCGTCACCCGGAATCCAGAAAAATACCTCTTCCAGTATCCTCCGAGACCGGTATAGCCAGTCAATCTCTGCCTGGCTCATGTCAAAGCCTTTCTAGGCGCCGCGCGTGTAAGCCGCGAGGTTTGAGCCGGCACCTTGATCCGGACCGCCGGCTTCTTCCTCCAGCCCGGCGAGCTCTTCTTCCAGCCCGTCGGCTTCTTGATCTACGACGTCCTCCTCGCCCAAAGAGATCTCGGGCTCCTCACTAACCCGTGAGCTACCGGAAAGATCTAATCTGGATCCTTCTGATGCCATTATGCAAAGGTACCGGAGCTACCAAACAACCAGATTCTGAACTGCTATTCGCTTGCAAAGATGTAAGCACAATAGAAAAAGAAAGAGGAAAGGGGTAAATAAATCTACCGCACCTATGAAGAACATGAAGAACACAGAGAAGGGAAAAGAAGTAGATCGAGGCACACTGACCTTAAACGGGCGGCGGAAGTTCCCCGCGGCCGCGCTGCTGAGGTTCGCCGGGGGAGAAAGCTTCGGCGGTGAGCGGCGGCATGGGACCTCGAGAGGCAGCGCACGTCAGAAAGAAGAGGGGTGAAGAAAGAAAGAAACGGCGAATGCCTGAGATGGGCAGCGCAGTCCCCGCAGAAGTTCGCCGGAGAGAACAGCTTGGCGACGAGCGGCGGCACAGAGGTTCGGGAGGCAGAGAGCTCTGAGGATTGGAAATGGCGAAGGTGAGGAGTGCGATGAGGACGAGAAGGAACTATGGCCCCTATATATGCGAGGAGTTTAATGGGCCAGAAACCGCTCAGCCCACGTCCCTTCCGCTGATGGGCCGCCACGTGGCTTGGAGGTACATGCGGTTTTGGAAGCGGCCACACGGAGGGCCACACGGATCAGATGCGGCGTATTAAATGTGCGCGGGAGACGAGGGATTTGACCCCCGCTGACACTGCCATGTCAGTTACAGTGCGCATGTCACTGATAGGCACGGGACTCGAGTTATTCTTGACTTTGCCGAGGAGAACTTAATGACAAAGAAACCGGCAGAAAGAAGCCGGAAAAGCTCTGATGAGTTCGGCTGTACGGAGTGGGTTCGGTAAAACACCGGCTAAGTTTAACTTGAAACCGGAATGATTAATCCGATACGTTTGGAATAGGAACCTGGCGTGGTCCGTCGGAAGAATCAACCGGACCGCACCAGCTTCGGGGACTAATGTCGGGGGATGGCCCCCGGTAGTCCAAGACTATGGCAAATATTCCATGATAAACCATTTGTATACCGGATTAAAGATTAATCCGGATGCTCAAAGTTGAGTAAAAACTGTGCTAAGTTGATACAAACCGGTATACCAGGAGGGGTATACCGGAGCAGGAGAAACATAAGAGATTGAGATACAAAGGCAAAGATCATGGAGCTCAAAGGTAGAGATACCGGAGATCCGACATAGGCTCAACTGTAGCATGTCAGCATTCCATTCAAAGATTCCATCAAGGACCAAAGGACAAGATGAGCGAAGCACCTCAGCTTTAATCGAAGCCCTCACGCCAAAGCTGAAGATGACGTAAAAGATACCGGACGCAGTCATCAGCCCTCTGATTAAAGACAGAACCATCGTCACTGGGGTCAAATAAGCTTTATAAAGTAGCTTAGCTCAGCAAAGATGCCATTAGGGTTTCTTACCTTGTAAGCCACCTCTCCCCTATATAAGGAGAGGAGGGGCACCCCTGCGCGGGGGAGACTCACAGTCCACTGGATGATAGACATTTGGGTAGAGGTTTCCACCTTGTAGTCTGTACGTCTTCAACCTCTGGCCCTTAGCCAAGTTCATCAATACAATCTTGAGTTTAATCTCTTTCTCCTTCTTAACCTTCCCCTCACCTGGATCCTCAAGCATACATCCGGCCCCAACTTAAGCCTACACATGGCATCTGTTGTTCCACCATGACGACACCAGGTACACATTCTTCTTACAATTATCCAAATATATACTATCAGTCTCATGTAATCAGTGCGTGCATTCCTTGTATCCCTTATTTCTCTATCCCGAAAGGTTACTAACAGCAGGCCAATCATTGATGGTTACGAAAAGCAACGCTCGTAGGTAAAATTCCTCTTCTTTATGCTCATCCCACACACGTACACCAGGTCTGCCCCACAACTATAAAATATCATCAACTACTGGCCTTAGGTACACATCGATGTCGTTGCCTGGTTGCTTCGGACCTTGGATGAGCACTGGCATCATAATGAACTTCCGCTTCATGCACAAACAAGGAGGAAGGTTGTAGATGCATAGAGTCACGGGCCAGGTGCTATGGCTGGAGCTCTGCTCGCCAAAAGGATTCATGCCATCTGTACTTAGACCAAATCTTATGTTCCTTGCGTCACCTGCAAAATCTTTGAACTCTCTGTCGATCTTTCTCTATTGCGTTCAATCAGCAGGGTGTCTCAACTCCCCATCCGACTTACGGTCCTCTTTGTGCCATCGTAACAACTTGGCATGCTCTTTGTTCCTGAACAGACGTTTCAACCGTGGTATTATAGCAGCATACCACATCACCTTGGCGGGAACCCTCTTCCTGGGTTTCTCGCCCACAACATCGTCACCGGGGTCATCTCCTCTGATCTTATAACGCAATGCACTGCATACCGGGCCTTCATTCAAATTCTCATATTCACCGCGGTAGAGGATGAAGTCGTTAATGCATGCATGTATCTTCTGAACCTCTAAACCTAGAGGGAAGACAACTTTCTTTGCTTCGTACGTACTGGCGGGCAACTCTTTATTCTTTGGAAACATATTCTTCAACATTTTCAGCAACTTTTCAAATCCCGGGTCAGATAGACCTTCCCGTGCCTTCCATTTCAGCAAATCCAGTGTGCAGTCCAGCTTTTTCAAACCATTATCGCATCCTGGGTACATCGAGTTTTTGTGATCCTCTAACATGCGATCCAAATTCTCCTTCTCCTTTTCAGTTTCGCAGCCTCTCCGTGCATCAGCAATGGTCCGACCAAGATCATCAGCGGGCTCATCACGTGCCTCTTCTTCACCTTCCCCTTCACCTTCCCCTTCTGCTTCCCGTCCTTCAGCATCCTCCATAGAAGTATCACCGAAATGATCACGATAGTTGTCACCGATATCATCCCCTTCTTCATTTTTTTCCATTCTAATCCCTCTTTCTCCATGCTTGTCCCAACAATTATAGATTGGCATGAAACCGTGCCGAAGCAGGTGGACGTGAACTGTTCTTGAGGAAGAGTAACCCTTCTGATTCTTACAGGCAGCACATGGACATATAACAAAACCCCCTGCTTGTTTGCATTAGCCACTGCGAGGAAATCATTCAAACCCGTAATGAACTCGTCACAGAGTCGGTCACCGTACATCCATTACCGATTCATCTGCATTATTATTATATAAAGTATATAATTAACCATCATGCATTTGTTAAACTAATTAACTAGCTAGAAATAATAGAAATTAAACTATGAACTACACACATGCCCATCATGCATTTGTTAAACTAATTAACTAGCTAGAGATAATAGAAATTAAACTATGAACTACACACATGCATATTTTATCAATGACACATGAAAGGTTCAAGTTGCTAACAGCGATCGAGGAGGAACAATAAATGAGAAAGCTTAAGTGTGTCTCGGATACTTCATATCATGTTTGTTTCATGCTCTCAGGCATTTCATTGAACACCTTGTGTGCATAAGAGGATCAAAGCCAAACCCACCACCCCTTGTGAATAGAAGTGGAACACCAAGTTGCTCACACACACAAGTGAAGTGTGCTGCAGCAGTATTTATAGGGGTGGGCCTTTAGTCCCAGTTGGCCTGGCCAACCGCGACTAAAGGTTCTCGGGCCAGGCCTGAGCACCTTTAGTCGCGGTTGGCCAGGCCAACCGGGACTAAAGGTCCGCCCGTACACCAGCTGTCGACCGAGGCCGGAGGACCCAGAGCTTTAGTCGCGGTTCCCCTGCAGAACTGGGACTAAAGAGCCCATTAGTCGCGGTTCAAAATATTTGGAGACTAATGGGGTGGTATGGAAACCCTTTTTTCTACTAGTGCCCCATTGTCTCGGCTGGCCGCCCGCGACAAAAGACTCTTACGGCCCGCGACATTAGGCATGTGTTCTACTAGTGATAGATCATGTCATCAGAATATTGCCTTCGACTCACAACTTTTTTGCTCCAGCATCTAGATTTGGGCCATCATCGAGTCACCCGGCCTATATAGTTTCCTCTATATGGACATTAATAACAGAAAACCAAAACTGATCCCGGGTGCATATGCACCCGGTATGTATAAAACATATTTCAAGAACATAAAAAATTTAGGAAAAAAATTTAGCATGTAGAGGGACATGTTCTATGTGTGCACGTAAAGTTTCACATAAAACCGACAATTTTTATACCCTGTGTAAAAAAGACAAATAATGCCTCGAGAAATAGACTATTTTAGCACCAAAAATTTGTCTTTTTTGCACAGGGTACAAAACATCTTGATTTTTGCTGAGACAACTTTGTGAGCATGTAACTTGTCAAGGTATACATGCGGCATTTTTATTTATATTTTTTTAACATTTGTAAATATATTTAATATGTATTTCAAATAAAGGGTGTATATGCACCCGGGTGCAGAAACACCCTGTCCCATTAATAACATCATAGAAGTGCACTTTACCTACGGAAATTCAATTCGGCTCACGGGTGCGTATGCTCCCTCTACCAACAAAACATATTTCGAAGTGTGGACAATTTTGACAAAAAAAATCTACATGTACATCTCCATAATATATGTGTATGCGTCTAGTTTTATGAAAAAATAATATTTTTTCATAAGAATATAACATCACTAATGCATGCATGTACATCTCCCTTTACCTAGTACTATCTCTCCCCCCACAAGAATATAACATCACTAATGCATGCACATATGCATGGTGCCACCCCTTTTGGCTTTTACTCTTCCACTGGCTTGTTAGTTATGGGTGGATGCATGCATGTTCTCGTACGGTTTGGCGAACATTGAACAGGAAGTCTTCATATAGAGGCTACGAGCAAAATGTTAATAACGTAAAAAAGCTCTTGATCTTTGTTCTGCATGATTGAGCCGGCGGCCGGCTAGTTGACGATGCGGTGTGTGCGTCTTTACTCCCAAAAGCGAAGGGTAGCAAGCTAGCGTGGAAGTCCACGGTCCAGGCCGGCGCAGAATAGTCTTCTACTACTACTCCGTACTCCATAGTAGCAATCCTTCCTTGGTCGCGGTCCTCGGACTCGGAGAAAATTTGAATCCTTTTTGATTGTCCACAGATACGTTGAAAACTCGTATCTTTGGAGTTTGGACTCCCTACGCAGCGTAGTCAGGCCGCCCTGCTGCCGCGCCCGGAGACTCGGAGAGGCGGAGACACACAGCGCTCGCGATGCACCGTGACGTAGCCGCGCGCGCCTCACGTACGTAAATCCCCTCGCGGCACTGTGTTGCTTAACAGCTGCCTCGCTCGACAGTTTCAGGTTTAGACAGTGAAAATCATTTTAGAGGTTTTCTGTCATTACGAAAAGTATATTTGACACATGAGCACCAGTGCTCCTGATTTCTAAAAATCATTTGAATTTAAAAAATATGAAATTAAATACCCACATACATACAAACATTCTGAAGGTACGGTAAAAAAATTTGGCGAAAAATATGTTATATTTTAAGCTATACAAAAAAGACAAATTTCTGATAAATATATACCTCTATACGTAGTCACAAATTTGTTTTTTTCCTGTAGCTCAAAATACAATGTAATTTATAACGAAACTTTGCATGAATATTCAGAACATGTAAATGTATTCATGGAATAAATGTGATGATTTTTTGGAACGCAGAAATACAGTTTTTAAATATTTTAAAAACTGAGAGCACTGGTGCTCATGTGCACCAAATTTGCTTCCCTGTCATTAGCATTTTCTTGTTTTGTTTTGATAATAACCTGAGCTGCGACTCAGTCTACATAGGATAGTATTGACGCCCTGATCCATCATGGGATGGCACGAAGCATGCAATCATGGCGGCGTTAGTGGGACTCGTTCAGGCGACGTTGGGATGACAACGTTGGATGCCTGGTCGTGCTCCTGGTTTTGTGGTTTTAGTTAGCGTTTTGTAACAACCAAATAAATAGAAGAGAAGAAACAGAAAAGCAGTAAGTTGAGCACTGCACAAAATTCTCGTGTCCTTCTTCCTCTCTGAGTTCATCTCTTGATCGCCATTATCGTGTGAGTTGCGAGCGCCAAGTATGACAAGTGGTATCAGAGTCTAAGGCTTTGTATCCGCAATGGCACCAGGCGACACGTCAGGCAAGGATGACGACAGCAGCAAGTCGCCGCGCGCATGGGTTCGGGACCCAACCGTAACCGCCAAAGGGCGCGAGCTGGCGGTGGCGTGGCCATACGCGCCTTTCGTGGCGGGTTCTTCCAACGTGCTGCCTCTGACGCGCTCCAACTACGCGGAGTGGAGCCTCCTCACTGATGTGAGCTTGCAGGCTCGGGGCCTGTGGGCTGTGATCGAGGGAGCAGAAGACCTCTAGGATGAGTACGGCTACCGCAACGACCGCAGCGCCCTGGAACTGATCTACAATTATGTTCCGCTGGAGATGCTGCCGGTGCTGCGAAAGCACAAGTCCGCACACGACGTGTGGGACGCGATCCGGAAGCTGCGCGCTAGATCGGAGAAGGTGCGCCACGCCATGGCCCAGACCCTACGAACGGAGTACGAGAACCTGCGCCACAAACTCGGTGAGTCTATTGATGAATTGGCGATGCGCCTGACAGGACTGATGGCGAGGCTTGGCGAGCTGGGCGATCCCATCTCCGACAAGCGGGTCATGCAGAAGTGGCTGCGCATCGCACCCAAGCGGTTCTCTCAACTGGCATGCTCCATCGACAACCTCGTCGACCTGGACACCACGTTCATCGAGGAGCTCGTGGGGTGCTTCAAGGCCGCCGAGGAGCAGTACGAGCAGGAGCAGGAGGAAGGAGGGACCCAGCTGCTCCTCACAGAGGAGGAGTGGCGATTGCGCGCGGGGCGTGGCTCTCCCGGCGGCTACTCGAGCGGGAGCAAGAAGCCGCGTGGGAAGCAGCACGACCGCGGCAAGGACACAAACCGCGCCGGTGGCAACCACAACACTGCACCACCGCGCGACGGCAACTGCCGCTACTGCGGCAAAGCGGGCCACTGGGCACGTGAGTGTCGCAAGAAGCAGCGGGAGGAGGGCGCCGCACCTGAGGCCCACGTCGCTGAGGCGGATGACGCCGATCCCGCTCTGCTCATGGCACTGGTGTTTCCCCACGAGGGAGAAGCGCTCACGGACGACGATGCTGTCGTCCATCTGAATGAGGAGCGCGCCAAGGTCTGCCTTGGCGCCGAGAACGACGGCAAGGAGCCCGAGTGGCACATGGACACGGGCGCGTCAAACCACATGACCGGCAACGCCATGGTGTTCTCCGAGCTTGATCGGAACGTTTCCGGCACCGTGCTTTTCGGCAATGGGTCTGTGGTGGACATCAAGGGACGCGGCACCGTGGTCTTCGTCGTGCACCAAGGACGTCACCGTGTTCTGTCGAGGGTGTACTACATCCCTCGGTTCCAAACCTCCATCGTCTCCGTCAGCCAGCTCGACGAGGTGGGGTGCTCTGCCCTGGTCAAGGGTGGGTTCATGGTCGTGCGCGATCGGCAGGAGGAGCTCATCACCAGGGTACCCAGAACAAGGAATCGCCTGTACACTATCGCGCTGCAGGTCTCACGCCCGATCTGTCTGGCAGCCTCGGCCGGCAAGGAGGCATGGAAGTGGCACACGCGATACGACCACCTCAACTTTGAGTCGATGCGCAAGCTTGGCCGTGACGGCATGGTGCGCGGCATGCCCATGATCGAGCATGTTTATGAGATCTGTGACGGGTGTCTCGTTGGCAAGCAGCGGCGCGCATCCTTTCCCCCACAGCGAAGTACATGGCGGACGAGCGGCTGGAATTGGTGCACGGCGACCTCTGTGGGCCGATCTCGCCACCGACCCATGGAGGCAAGCGCTACTTCCTGCTCCTGGTGGATGCCAAGACCAGGTACATGTGGCTCGTCCTATTGAGCAGCAAGGATGAGGCGCCGACGGCGATCAGACGCTGGCAAGCAGGCGTCGAGGTGGAAACGCGTGTGAAGCAGCCCGTGCTCCGGATGGATCGTGGAGGGGAGTTCAACTCCACAGAGTTCTGCGAGTACTGCGCCGATCGCGGCGTTCGTCGACACCTAACTGCCCCATACTCTCCGCAACATAACGGGGTGGTCGAGCGGCGGAATCAGACGGTGGTGGGAACGGCTCGCTGCTTGCTCAAATCCAAGGGCATGCCAATGAGTTTTTGGAGAAGCGGTCACCACCGTCGTGCTCCTGCTGAACTGTGCATCGATGAAGTTCGTGCAAGGCGCGACACCGTACGAGTCCTGGCACGGAGAGAAGCCGACCGTGAGCTACTTCCGCACCTTGGCTGCATCGCGCATGCAAAGGTAACAAAGCCAAACCCAAAGAAACTCGATGATCGCAGTCTGCGTATAGTTTCCATCGGCTACAAGCATGGTCGCTCCAAGGCGTGGCGCGTGTATGATCCGCTGGCTAAGCGTGTGCACATCACACGCGATGCCGTCTTTGATGAGGCGGCAAGCTGGGACTGGGGAGCTGAGCAGCTGGGGCGCGGCACGTTCGTCATCGACACGGACGCTGCGGTGGCCGCCTGGCTTGGCCCCATCCCACAAGGGCACGTCCACGACACGACGGAGCCATCCTCACCAGCATCGCCGGCCACGATCGATGTCGCCAGCGTCAAGCCCCACCACAGCGTACAAGGAGCAGGGCATGGCCCATGGCTACGTCTCGCCACCGTCGGGTGCTACCCCAGACTCTGAGCTCATGGGGGAGGAAGCACCACGGTGATATCGCACCCTGGAGAGCGTGTACAACGACGACATCGACGTGGGAGGTTCAGACTCCTTGCTGTTTGTTTCAGGGGAGGAACCAAGCACGTTCGCCGAGGCAGAACCTCATGCTGCCTGGCGAGCTCCAATGATGGACGAACTGGCGTCCATCGAGGAGAACGGAACATGGACTCTGACGACGCTGCCCGCCGGAAAACGTCCGATAGGACTAAAGTGGGTCTTCAAGCTAAAAAAGGATTCCTCCGGTGTGGTGGTGAAGCACAAGGCGAGGCTCGTCGCCAAGGGGTACGTGCAGCGTGCCAGCGTGGACTTCGAGGAGGCATTCGCACCAGTTGCTCGCCTCGACTCCGTGCGGTTGGTGCTCGCCATTGCAGCTCACGAGCGCTCGAGCGTGCACCACCTCGACGTCAAATCTGCCTTCGTCAATGGGGAGCTCCAGGAGGAGGTTTATGTCACACAACCTCCCGCTTTTGAGCGTGATGGGAGGAGAGCAAGGTGATGCGCTTGTCCAAAGCTCTCTAAGGCCTTCGCCAGGCTCCGCGCGCCTGGAACATCAAGCTGGACGACACACTGTTGTCGCTCGGTTTCCAGCAGCCCATCTGAACATGCAGTGTATGTGCGGAGCATTGGAAGCGAGAAGCTGCTACTGGGTGTTTATGTGGACGATCTGATCGTCACAAACACCAGCACAGAGGCGATCACGCAGTTCAAGGAACATATGAAGCCCAAGTTCTCCATGAGCGACCTAGGGTTGCTAAGCTTCTACCTCGGTATCGAAGTTCATCAGGGTGCAGAAGCGATCACTATCAAGCAAACCGAGTACGTGGCAAAGCTGGTGGAGAGGGCAGGACTGTCTGGATGCAATCCTGTACCAGTGCCCGTGGAAACAAGGTTGAAGCTGAGTAAGGAGAGCCAGAATCCGTCTATCGACGCTTCATTGTATCGGAGTATTGTTGGCAGTCTGCGATATCTGGTGCACACGAGGCCGGATATCTCCTTTGCAGTTGGGTATATAAGCAGATTCATGGAGAACCCCACAACGGAGCATTGGGCAGCCATCAAGCATCTGCTCAGTTACGTGGCCGGGACTCTGAATTTTGGGTGTCAGTACAAACGAGGGGCGAAGGAGCTGCAACTTGTTGGATACAGTGATGCAGACTACGCCGGCGATGTGGATGACAGGAAGAGCACCTTAGGGATGATCTTCAGGTTTCGGGGGAGCCCAGTCTGTTGGCAGTCACAGAAACAGAAGGTGACTGCGTTGTCCTCGTGTGAAGCTGAGTATATGGCCGCAACGGCAGCGGCGTGTCAGAGCGTGTGGCTCAGACGGATGGTCGGTGAACTTCTGGGAGGAACAGACAGGGGCACTCCATTGTTCATCGACAACATGTCAGTGATCCAACTATGCAAAAATCCAGTCTTGTAAGAGAGGAGCAAGCACATTGACACCCGATATCACTATATGGGGCACTCCATTGTTCATCGACAACATGTCAGCGATCCTAGTCTGCAAAAATGCAGTCTTCCACGAGTGGAGCAAGGACATTGACACCCGGTATCACTATATTCGGGAGTGTGTGCAGGAGAGAAAGATCGTCGTGGAGTATGTTCCCACCGGCGAGCAATTGGCAGACAACATGACCAAGGCGTTGCCCAAGCCCAAGTTCCAGGAGCTGCGCACGAAGCTTGGTGTCATTGATCTCGGCAACTGATTAAGGGGGAGAATGTTGCTTAACAGTTGCCTCGCTCGACAGTTTCAGGTTTAGACTGTGAAAATCGTTTTAGAGGTTTTCTGTCATTAGCATTTTCTTGTTTTGTTTTGATGATAACCTGAGCTGCGACTCAGTCTAGATAGGATAGTATCGACGCCCTGATCCATCGTGGGATGGCACAAAGCATGCGATCATGGCGGCGTTAGTGGGACTCGTTCAGGCGACGTTGGGATGGCAGCGTTGTATGCTTGGTCGTGCTCCTGGTTTTGTGGTTTCTGTTAGCGTTTTGTAACAACCAAATAAATAGAAGAGAAGAAACAAAAAATCAGTAAGTTGAGCACTGCACAAAATTCTCGTGTCCTTCATCCTCTCTGAGTTCATCTCTTGATCGCCATTATCGTGTGAGTTGCGAGCGCCAAGTCTGACACAGTGCGACTTTGGCTGAAATTTCAGTGGCGAGCGTCGAGCGGCGATCGAGTGGTATCGTTTTCAGGTTGAGAAACACTAGGAATTGGCGTGTCCCGTTGTGGCCAACAAGACAACCGGATAATTATTTTGGTTGCAGGGTTCAGACTGGTTTGTGATGGTGAATCGCTGGACAAGCGGTAACTTTTGATGGGCAGAAAGGAATGTCCATGTACGGACAAGGTTTATTTAGTGAGTCCAGATTGACTCCAACGGCCGGCGGCGGGTGAAACATGCCTAACCTCGGACTGGTTCGTCAGTTCCATGGGCAGAGCTAGACTAGGACATGCATGGGTGTACAAATGTACGTACACCCATTCTTCTTGGACTTAACTTGTGTTTGGATGTATGTACAATTCAGGGGTTTTCAGCAGAGCAGGGGATGGTGTCACATGAACAGTTGCTGCAGAGAGTCAGCCCCAGATGTATCAGTATCGGTATGTTCGGTCGACCTACCCTCAGCAGCCTCAGTTCCAGTCTCAGCCTCAGTATCTGCAGGTGCCTACTCAGCAGGTGTTACCTGAGCAGCCTGACCTTCAGATTATGTCGGTTCAGCCTCATGGTCAGCCGTCCGTTCCTGGTGTGGGAGCGGGTGTTGAAACTTCCAAGACTGGAGGTAGGCCGAAGAAAGGTATTTGGTGTTGGAAGTGTTTTGTTACTACTCATGCGGCTAAAGATTGCAAAGTTAAACACTACTGCTATATATGTGATAAGCATGTCCACCCGACAGCTCGTTGCCCTGTGCTGAAGATGCCTAGACCGTATGTGTTTGTGTGTGGTACCGGTCTGTTGGAGACTCATTTCACTGCTTTCCCGGACTCTGTGGTTAATGACGATCTCACGCCGAGTCAGACTCCTATTGCTCTTGTGGTCGTCTCTGGCGATGAGGTTCCAGCGGAGGTGATCGCTAAGCAGGTGGCCCCATGGTGCTCGCCTAGTCCCAATTGGAAGTGGGAAGCTGTGCCTCATGATGATATGCAGTTCTTGATTCATATGATAAGCATGCATATATGTCCGTCTCTGCTTGGCTTACCGCGGAGGTGTCTCACTCGCACGAGCTGGAGAAGGTTTGGCTGCATGTAGAGGGGGTCCCACCCTCTCTACACCATTTCCTTGGTTTATGGGTAGTTGGCTCTCTTCTGGGCAGGACAATTGATATTGATCTGACATGTCTCAGGTGTCAAGCTCTTGTCCGCATTCAGGTGGCAATGGTCAATGCCAGTGTTGGGATAACCTTTGGATGATGCTCGACCGTGTGCTGTTTCTGATGCGGTGGTTAAGTTCAAGTCATATGTGTTTCGTTTTCGTAGAGAGCCCGATGATTTTGTGCCGGAGCAAGATTTTATTCTGTTGATTTGGGTTAAGAAGGAGGATGATGATGATGGTGGAGATGGTTCTAGGGTGTGGGCGACGATGCTATGGACACCTCCGAGCCGACCACTGGTGCTCCTACTGCTGGTGCTCCTTCTGCTGGTACCCCTGCTGCTCAGTCGGGAGGGAGTGGCACTACAAGAAAAGTTCTGATACTCAACGTCCAATTTTAGTCAAGTATGACCCCTTTTTCGTCGCCTATGGGCCTAACCCGATGATATGGGTTATGTGGTCCTAACTGCATCAGGCAAAGTCCTACCACGTATTTTCGGTTCGTCGCGTTTGGGCGCCCTTCCAATACGGATAATCGGACCATTGCAGAAGTGTTTTCGGGAGGCCGTTGACTGCTCATGTCATGCAAACTGACACGTGGCAGACGCCGTTAACTGTCAGTTAACGCCGTTAACCGTCTGATACCCCGTGGTAGATGGTAGGCCCACACAAGGCCTGCCACGCCTTAAGCGGGCCGGCCCATTTAGTTTGCGGGCTGGGCCAGCTGACTTAGTTTGACCGGTCAACTATATAGCTAGGCTGGTCTATTAGGTACGTGGGCCGGGCCTAACCTCTAAGGTTGACTGGTCAAAACTTAAATGGTCCGGCCAACTAAGCACATGGGCTGGGCCGAATACCTTCGTTTGACTGGTCAAAGGATAGCTGGGCGGGCCCACCGAAAAGGTGGGCCGAGCCGAATGTCTTCAGTTTACTGGTCAACATGATAAATGGGCCGGCCCAGTTAGCATGTGGGCTGGGCCAAATGCCTTTGTTTGACCGGTCAACAGGAAAACGGGTCGGCCCACTAAACATGTGGGTCCCACTTTCCTGTTATCGGGCCGGCCCAGTTAGTAAGTGGGGTCCACCATAAAACAAGTGGGTTGGCCCAATAAGTTAGTGGGCCGGCCCAATAAGCATGTGGGTTCCACTTTCCTGTTATCTGGCCAGCCCAGTTAGTAAGTGGGGTCCACCATAAAGCAATTGGGCTGGCCCAATAAGTTAGTGGGCCGGCCCAATAAGCATGTGGGTTCCACTTTCCTGTTATCGGGCTGGCCCAGTTAGTAAGTTGAGCCCACCTTAAAGCAAGTGGGCTGGCCCAATAAGACCATGGGCCCCACTTTCCTGTTACCGGGCTGGCCCAGTTAGTGAGTGGGGTCCACCTTAAAGCAATTGGGCTGGCCCAATAAGTAAGTGGGCCAGCCCGTTTAGTTGGTGGTTCGCTCCACTACATAATATATGTGGGCCTAGTAAGGCCCAATAGTCTTGTTGGGCCAACGCGCGTGAAGACCGTTGTTACTTGTTGGGCCACCCATCTGCGAATTTCTATGTTAACATGCCGGCCTGTTAGGCGCTTTAGGATTTTGCGGGCCGTCCCATATGTGATTTCGCTTAATTGGGCCGTTGACGTGATGGGAATTTCTTATTTAGATTGCGCAGCACATAGAAAGATACTGAGAATACTTACGCAAAGACATGATTTCAGTCACATAGCCTCACTTACCACAAGCACCATAGAAAGAATGCGCGAAAGAACAGTAGAAACTAACTAAATATTACATCAGCTTGAAGGCTTTGAAAACATATTACAGAACCAGAGAAATTGAATGGTAATTAAACCTAGCAATACAATGAAGGGATTCAGCAATCTTTTATGTTGTCCGGGCACCACCTATATCTGAAACAAAGACATTACAAGTTAAGACAACAACAATGGAAAGGCAAAGACACTACAATGTTGTTTGCCAAAGAATTTGGAACTCACCATTTCCTCGTTATAACAAGATCATTGTAATGCGCATAGATAGTCTACTGGTATGGGGCTAATATATACTACCAATAAGCAAATAAAGAGTGCATGCCGCATAGCAACAGCCATAACATTTTAACGTGGATAGATGGCAAATAATAAGATGTGAGCTTCCTTTTGATGTGTATAATCTATACCAACATAAAAAATGTGATTTTCTAATCATTAAGCAGTTGAGATAGTGCAAGATAAACAAGCAATCAAATTATTTTGTGGCTTATATTACCGAGCACGTTAGAATAAAACAACAGACTTTCCAAGTCCCATGCAGCTCACCATGTTGATACACTCGTTGAAGATGTCTGATGTTGCCATTATATATAAAGGGAGTTTTTTGTTACTCTGCATCAAGACACGATCAGTCATGCACATACGAGTTCCAGCATGATAAATAGTATGGATTTACTCCCTTCATCCCAGTGGTATTCATGCATTAAACACCGAAAATAGTGAGCGATGGGCTACATAATTACACTATATATGTGACTGGAGCCTCTCAATAATGTGTGTTCATGCTACACACACGCAAGCCTATAGCAATACGAAAGGTACACGTACTTGACCAGAGCAGTAGTTACTGGCCTGTCTTATGACAAACCAGATAGATACAATAGTTGTATCATTTGCAGTTCAGCAAAAGCAGACCAACATGTTCAGTTACTTCCAAATCGATATGAACTACTACATAATAGAAGTCACTTACTTTTGTAACAAAGAATGAACCAGATAGTAGTTATAATGTCAACAACTATAGAGTAGGTAATGCAAACCAACATGCTCAATTGCTTAAATTAGCCATGAACTAAATAATAGCAACATTTTACTGTCATGGGTAGTAATAAACAGTAAAGGAATTATAATCTGAACTTTGTTTTGCAGGGAACGCTAATCAACGCATTCAGGGACTTAAAATACGTAAGAGGTAGCACACAGAGGGTAGTGAATGAACTGATAGCAGGCAGTTAATTTAATAGCTCACGAAGAACCAGGTACAAATAATAATGGTATTACTTGTAAAGGGAATGCAGAGTAAGATGTTCAGTGACTTGAATTTGGCACGAACTACGTAATAGGCACTACGAGAAAAGTTCTGATAGACAACGTCTCAAAATCGTCCGCTAAGGGGTATTTTTCGTCGCCTATGGGCCTAACCCGACGATATGGGTTCTGTTGTGGAAACTGCGTCAGGCAAAGTCCTACGACGATTTTTTCGGTCCGTCGCGCTTGGGCGCCCTTCCGCCACGGAAAATCGGACCGTTGCCCAAGTGTTTTCGGGAGCCCGTTGACTGCCCGATGTCATGCAAGCCGACACGTGGCGTACGCCGTTAACCGCGGCTAACGGCGTTAACCGGCCGAAACCCCGTGGTAGATGGTAGGCCCACACGAGGCCTCGCCACGTCTTAAGCGGGCCGGCCCATTAAGTTTGCGGGCCGGGCCAGCCGACTTAGTTTGACCTGGTCAACTATATAGCCGGGCTGGTCCATTAGTTACGTGGGCCGGGCCTAACCTCTAAGGTTGATCGGTCAAAACTTTAATGGGCCGGCCCACTAAGCATGTGGGCCGGCCGAATGCACTCGTTTGACCGGTCAACGAGCAAAAGGGCCGGCCCACAAGACATGTGGGACCCACTTTCTCGGTATCGGGCCGCCCATTTACAAAGTGGGGTCCACATTAAAGCAACCGGGCCAGCCCAAGAAGTTATTGGGCCGGCCCAATTAGCATGTGGGTCCCACTTTCCTGCTATCGGCCGGCCCATTTAGTACGTGGGGTCCACATTTGATCAAATGGGCTGGCCCAACAAGCCGATGGGCCGGGCCAAAAGCACCGGTGGGTCCCACTTTCCTGTTAAAGGGCCAGCCCATTTAGTATGTGGGGTCCACCATATAGCAAGTGGGCCGGCCCAACAAGATAGTGGGCCGGGCCAAAAACACGGGTGGGTCCCACTTTCCAGTTAAAGGGCTGGCCCATTTAGTATGTGGGGTCCACCATATAGCAAGTGGGCCGGCCCAACAAGATAGTGGGCCGGGCCAAAACACTGATGGGTCCCACTTTCCTGTTAAAGGGCCGGCCCATTTAGTATGTGGGGTCCACCATATAGCAAGTGGGCCGGCCCAACACGCTAGTGGGCCGGGCCAAAAACACAGGTGGGTCCCACTTTCGTCCTAAAGGGCCGGCCCATTTAGTATGTGGGGCCACCACAAAAGCAATTGGGCTGGCCCAACTAGTTAGTGGGCCGGCCCAGTAGTGGGTGGGGTCCACCTTAAAGCAAGTGGGCCGGCCCAATAAAAGTGTGGGGTCCACAATAAATCAAGTGGGCTGGCCCAATAAGTAAGTGGGCCAGCCCGTTTGGTTGCTGTTTATATGCCGGCGTAATAGGCGCTTTAGGATTTTGCGGGCCGGCACATATGTGATTTCGCTTAATTGGGCCGTTTAAGGGATGGGAATTCGTGATTTAGATACTGAGAATATTTACGCAGCATTGATTTATGTCGGATAGCCTCACTTACCACAAGCACCAAAGAAAAAATGCGCGAAAGAACTATAAAAACTAACTAAATATTACATCAGCTGCAAGGCATTGAAAAAATATTACAGAACCCAGAGAAATTGAATGGTAATTAAACCTAGCAATACAATGAAGGGATCCGGCAATCTTTTAAGTTGTCCATGCAGCACCTATAGAGGATGACATGCGGGTCCCATTTTGTAGCAGCGGTCCCAACGTTTCAAATGCGGCTTGAGATCAAAAGAAAAAGAAAGTAGCCAGAAATTAGGGGGTCAAAAAAAACTCCAAGAAAGGAAAGCTTTATCGTTCATACAAGCTGACATGTGGGACCTATGAGCCAGCAGCTTACTAAACGTTTCAAAGGCGGCAGGGGATCAAAAAAAAAAGGAAATTGCCAAAAATCAGAGGGTGAAAAAAAATCCAAGAAATCAAACTTTTATTGTACATAGAGGATGACATGCGGGTCCCATGAGCCGACAGATTCCTCAACGTTTCAAACGTGGCATGAGATCGAAAGAAAAAGGCAAGTGACCAAATATCGGAGCCAAAAATAATCCAAGAAAGGAAACTTTATTGTACATAGAGGATGACATGCGGGTCCCATTTGCAACAGCGGTCTCAACGTTTCCAAGGTGGCACAGGACCAAAAGAAAAATGAAGTAGCCAGAAATCAGGGGGTGGAAAAATCCAAGAAAAGAAAGATTTCAATTGGGCTGCATCTGGACATCTGGGCCTTCGAACTATCCTTCTGGGCCTTTTGATTCGTACAATTTCAGCCCACTCCAGAACATGGAAGTTCGGATTTTTCTCAAAAAAAAAAAAACAGGAATGTCCTATGCTTCGCAAAAACAAAAAACAAGGAGATTCAAGATATAAGTTGTAAAAATAAAGATTTAATTTATCCGTTTGCAATAGCTCAGAGCGAAATACACTGTTTATTGTCTGCAAAATAATCAAGATATCACATGTTTCTTGTACGGGGAGGCTGACATCGGGGACCCATGAGCCAGCAGCGTCGTTAACGTTTCAAAGGCAGGGGGTCGAAAATAAAAAAATAAAAAATCAGTTGGTAAAAGAATCCAAGAAAAGAAAACATTTATCATTCTGAGAGGATGACATGCGGGACAGATGAGGCAGCAGCATCCTCAACGTTTCCAAGGCGGCTGGGGATCAAAAGAAAAAAAAGGAAATAGCCAGAAATTAATTAGGGGTCAAAAATAAATCCACCAAAGGAAACTTTTATTGTTCATAGAGGATGACATGTGGGACCGACCCGCCAACAGCGTCCTCATCGTTTCAAAGGGGGCAGGGGATCAAAATAAAAAGGCAAATAGCCAGAAATTAGGGGTCAAAAATAACTCCAAGAAAGGAAACTTTTATTGTTCGTAGAGGATGACATGCGGGACCCATGCGGGACCCAGGCGGCATGAGATCGAAAGAAAAAGGCAAGTGACCAAATATCAGGAGCCAAAAATAATCCAAGATTTATTGTACATAGAGGATGACATGTGGGTCCCATTTTGCAGCAGCGGTCTCAATGTTTGAAATGCGGCTTGAGATCAAAAGAAAAAGAAAGTAGCTAGTAATTAGGGGGTCAAAAAAAAATCCAAGAAAAGAAAGTTGATGGACATAGAGGATGACATGCGGGTCCCTTGAGCCAGCAGCTTACTCGACGTTTCAAAGGGGCAGGGGATCAAAAGAAAAAGGCAAGCCAAAAATCAGCGGGTGAAAAAAATCCAACAAAGCAAACTTTTATAGCACATAGAGGATGACATGCGGGTCCCATGAGCCAGCAGGTTCCTCAACGTTTCAAACGTGGCATGAGATCGAAAGAAAAAGGCAAGTGACCAAATATCAAGAGCCAAAAATAATTCAAGAAAAGAAACATGATTTACATAGAGGATGACATGCGGGTCCCATTTAGCAGCAGCGGTATCACCGTTTGAGACGCATCAGGGGATCGAAAGAAAAAGGCAAGTGACCAAATATGAGGTGTCAAAAAATCCAAGAAAAGAAAGTTTTATAGTACATAGAGGATGACATGCGGGTCCCATTTAGCAGCAGCGTTATCACCGTTTGAGAGGCGGCAGGGATCGAAAGAAAAAATGCAAGTGACCAAATATGAGGTGCCAAAAAATCCAAGAAAAGAAAGTTTTATAGTACATAGAGGATGACATGCGGGTCCCATTTAGCATCAGCGGTATCACCGTTTGAGAGGCGGCAGGGGATCGAAAGAAAAAGGCAAGTGACCAAATATGAGGTGCCAAAAAAATCCAAGAAAAGAAAGTTTTATAGTACATAGAGGATGACATGCGGGTCCCATGAGTAAGCAGCTTACTCAACGTTTCCAAGGAGGCGGGGCATTAAAAGAAAAAGGAAATAGACAAAAATCGAGAGTGAAAAAAATCCCTAGAAAATAAACTTTTATAGCACATAGAGGATGACATGCAGGTCCCATGAGCCAGCAGGTTCCTCAACGTTTCAAACGTGGCATGAGATCGAAAGAAAAAAACGCAAGTGACCAAATATCAAGAGCCAAAAATAATCCAAGAAAAGAAAGTTTTATAGTACATAGAGGATGACATGCGGGTCCCATTTAGCAGCAGCGGTATCACCGTTTGAGGCAGCAGGTGATCGAAAGAAAAAGTCAAGTGACCAAATATGAGGTGCCAAAAATAATCCAAGAAAGGAAAGTTTTATAGTACATAGAGGATGACATGCGGGTCTGATGTCTACGGGTGCTTCTATTCTTGTAGACAGTGTTGGGCCTCCAAGAGCAGAGGTTTGTAGAACAGCAGCAGTTTTCCCTTAAGTGGATCACCCAAGGTTTATCGAACTCAGGGAGGAAGAGGTCAAAGATATCCCTCTCAAGCAACCCTGCAACCACAAGGCAAGAAGTCTCTTGTGTCCCCAACACACCTAATAAGTGCACTAGTTCGGTGAAGAGATAGTGAAATACAGGTGGTATAAATAAGTATGAGAAGTAGCAACGGTGCCAGAAAATAGCTTGCTGGCGTGTAGTTGATGGTGGTAATATGGTAGCAGTAGTAACGCAGTAAAACAGTAAACAAGCAGTATTTAGGAACAAGGCCTAGGGAATAGACTTTCACTAGTGGACACTCTCAACTTTGATCACATAACAGAATAGATAAATGCATACTCTACACTCTCTTGTTGGATGATGAACACATTGCGTAGGATTACACAAACCCTCAATGCCGGAGTTAACAAGCTCCACAATTCAATGTTCATATTTAAATAACCTTAGAGTGCATGAAAGATCGACACGACTAAACCAAGTACTAACACAGTGTTGCGGTCAGAAACCCACCGGCGGGCAGCGACTGGCAACACCGTAGAGCCGGGAACAACTAGGGCTGCGGCTGGCCCCAGTCCCTCAGAGCGACGGCCCGCAAAGCCTTCTGGTCACACGTCCGATGCTTGTCGCAAGGGCGTGCCACCTGACCTATACCGGTCGGGAAGGTGTTGGATGATGCCTCGCTTAGTTTCCTGGATGGCATACACGTAAACGTTAAATACGAGCCTCGATCGGCTCTCCGGTTGTCCTGTGAATCGGCTCAAAGAGCCGATCCACCCATGATTCGTACGAGGTGCACGAATATATGGTGGTCCTGCTTGATCAAGATAAAGCTAATGCGATCTACGACGATTTAGGGTTTTCACCGCATAATCGGATCATCCTACTCACGATTGGGCCTCGCGCTCGCGTACGGTGATCGTAAGCCGATCCTAGACAGGGCCTAAAAACCAACACGAGGCTGATCCCCGGAACATCCTGTCTAGGGCTAGCAAACTCCACCCTACACGCCGCTGGATCCTCCAACCCTTTGTAAGGCCTAACTACTGCGGATATTAAACTAATCCTTGAAGAACAAGGAACAACCGTAACGGATCGGATCTACTAAACAATGATCAAGCGGGGTGCCGCCCCTACACCTAAGATAGGTGTAAGGGCGGCTAGATGTATAAGGGTTGCACTACGACGGCATATGATACGAAGAACAATGCTAACCCTAACACATCTAAGATAACTACATTGCTCGCCATCAAAAAGGCTTCAGCACGAGCAACGCATGAACAACGTAGGTAGGCTTGTGCTGCCTAGATCGCAAGATGCGATCTAGGCAGCATGGTGCTTACTGGAGAAACCCTCGAGACGAAGGAGTTGGCGATGCGCCGAGATTTGTCTGTGTTGAACGTTGGTTGTTTATTCCATAAACCCTAGATACATATTTATAGTCCAGGGGACTTTCTAATTCAGGCGTGCACCTAACCGTGCACGGGTAAAACTCTAACTTCTAAATTAAGGTGCGTATCCTACTATGGTACAGATACACGGGCAATTAGCCCAAACTTGGTACACAAGGCCGATTCACGTATTTCTTCCATGTATATTCTTCAAACCCATCTTGATCGCGGCCCACCTCTGACTCGGTCAAATTCCGGTGATAACACACAGCATGCACTACTCGTCACCTTCACACTATGTAGGAGGAATAGATCACATCAATACCATCATAGCAATAGTTAACTTCATAATCTACAAGAGATCATAATCATAGCCTACGCCAAGTACTAACACGGATGCACACACTGTCACCATTACACCGTGCGGGAGGAATAAACTACTTTAATAACATCACTAGAGTAGCACATGGATAAATTGTGATACAAAACACATTGCAATCATAAAGAGATATAAATAAGCACTTCACTATGCCATTCATAACAGCGAATAAGTATTCTGTGAAATATAGCCTAAGAGACCCACACGGTGCACACTCTGTCACCTTTACACACGTGGGACAAGGAGTCTCCGGAGATCACATAAGTAAAATTCACTTGACTAGCATAACGACATCTAGATTACAAGCATCATCATATGAATCTCAATCATGTAAGGCAGCTCATGAGATTATTGTATTGAAGCACATAGGAGAGAGATGAACCACATAGCTACCGGTACAGCCCCGAGCGTCGATGGAGAACTACTCCCTCCTCATGGGAGACAGCAGCGTTGATGAAGATGGCGGTGGTGTCGATGGAGAAGCCTTCCGGGGGCACTTCCCCGCCCCGGCGGCATGCCGGAACAGAGACTCCTGTCCCCCAGATCTTGGCTTCGCGATGGCGGCGGCTCTGGAAGGTTTCTCGTACCGTGGTTTTTCCGTATCGTGGTTTTAGGTCGAGGGGCTTCTTATAGGCGAAGAGGCGGCGTCAGAGGGTCGAAGAGGCGGCGGCACCATAGGGTGGCGCGGGCCACACCCAGGCCGCGCCGGCCTATGGTCCCGTGGGCCTGTGCCCCCTCTCTGGCGGTTCTCGGGTGTTCTGGATGCCTCGTGGAAAAATAGGAACCTGGGTCTTGATTTCGTCCGATTCCGAGAATATTTCCTTACTAGGATTTTTGAAACCAAAAACAGCAGAAAACAGGGACTGGCACTTCGGCATCTTGTTAATAGGTTAGTTCCATAAAACGCATAAATATGACATAAAGTGTGTATAAAACATGTAGATATCATCAATAATGTGGCATGGAACATAAGAAATTATCGATACGTCGGAGACGTATCAGGGTCCCATTTAGCATCAGCGGTATCACCGTTTGAGAGGCGGCAGGGGATCGAAAGAAAAAGACAAGTGACCAAATATGAGGTGCCAAAAAAACTCCAAGAAAAGAAAGTTGATTGCACATAGAGGATGACATGCGGGTCCCATTTAGCAGCAGCGGTCTCAACGTTTCCAAGGCGGCAAGGGATCAAAAGAAAAAAGGAAGTAGCCAGAAATCAGGGGGTAAAAAAAATCCAAGAAAAGAAAGAAATTTGGTTCATAGAGGATGACATGCGGGTCCCATTTAGCATCAGCGGTATCACCGTTTGAGAGGCGGCAGGGGATCGAAAGAAAAAGGCAAGTGAACAAATATGAGGTGCCAAAAAAAACTCCAAGAAAAAAAGTTGATTGCACATAGAGGATGACATGCGGGTCCCATTTAGCAGCAGCGGTCTCAACGTTTCCAAGGCGGCAAGGGATCAAAAGAAAAAGGAAGTAGCCAGAAATCAGGGGGTCAAAAAAAATCCAAGAAAAGAAAGAATTTTGGTTCATAGAGGATGACATGCGGGACCCATGATCCTGCATCGTAAACGGCTCGATCGGAGAACGTTGAACGAGAAGGCGCGATCGAGAAAAAAAAATGCTAGAGAGGCTGCCATCTGGGCCCTACATCCCTGGGCGGTGCGGATTTGCGTTGACTCGGCCGGCGAACCCGAGAATTCGCGATGCACCACGTCCCGGGCCACCATACGCGACGTTTTGGCCGCTTTCGTCGGGCTAGGTGGCCTCAAAAACGAGAAAAAAAAGTTTTGACATGCACCACGGAGGGACCAAAAATCGTCGGCCATGGTACACCAGCAACCACGGCGCGACTTCAACTTCGTCGGCCATGGCAACTTTTCTTGTAGTGAGGTGGCTGTTACTTTTGTAACAAACAATGAGTCAAATAGAAGTTAAGATGGCAAAAGCTATAGAGCAAAGAATGTGAACCAACATGTGCAACACTCGGAGGATAGTTAATGTTGGAGCTAAGTATGGACCATACACAGAATATAGTGGGATCACCTTTGAAATTGTAGAAGAGCTGAAGAGGGAATGCAAACCAATATGTTCAGAATTCCATGTGTGAGTGACATGCAAAGTAAGAGAAGCGAGTTAATGTTGCAGCTTTTGAAGAACCCGATGGCACACAAACTTATTATCGAAGTAGCTAGTGTGACGAGTTTAAATAAATTTGTACTGCAGGATAGCAGGGCGATAGCATGAAGAAACTAATAGTAGTCAGTTACTTTGTTAGCTTACGACGAAGTAGATAGAAATAATAATGGCATCACCTGTAGTACAGGGAATGCAAACCAACATGTTCAGGGAGTACAAAATTGGCATGAATAGAATAGTAGCATGCTATAATTTTTGTAACAACGACTGGGGAAGATAGTAGTTATGATGGCTTCATCTACAGAGCAGGGAATGCAAACCAAAATGTTCAATCGCTTAAAGTTAGCAATGAACTAGAAAATAGCAGGAAAATAGCAGGGAGTAACTGTCGTAGCTAGGAATGAACTTAAAGAGCTTCAGACAAACAAGCATCTGAACCCAGAACATGGCGCTAAAACAAGGGACTTATATTAGGATAAGAACTTTGTGGGAGTCACTGCAGATCTTCCTGGGGTTCATAGATCCGGTAATGAAGTACACTACATGTGCTACTTGGGGTGGGAGAGACGGCCATTACACTTCATGGTTACTCATCTCATCTGCAAAAACGTAACGGCGCGTCGTTATCACAAACAGGTTCCCCCAAGATTAAACAAGAACTTGCAGGAAAGCAATAGAAAAGCGACAGTAGATGAGTTTAGATCATGCACGGTGCCGGTGAAGCAGACCCGCTTCATGCACAACGGTGTCGGTGAGCTAGATGCGATGCGGTGGACGAGTGATCCGGCGAAGCGGCTCCGGTGGGATGGACGATACCGCAGCTGAAGCGACTGTGGTAGACTGTTGGATGAGTATATGGTTTCGAGGTTCGACGGGGATGATCTGGTCCGGTTGATGACAGCGTCGATGAAGCGGCTACGGCAGAGAGCCATATGAGGAGGATCGCGCGGCCTCAGGTAGGCCAGGGAAGTCCGGCGGGGATGTTCCGGTGCGGTGGTCGTGTAGGTAGGAGAGAGAGGGACTTGGGAAGTTCCGGTGGGTGGTCTCACAGGAGAGACTGAGGGAAATGAATTTTTTTCGGGGAGTTTTCGGGGCTAGGGAGGTGGTGACCGAAAAAAAATGACGGGTAGACCCCCCACCAACCGAGTTATACATGGACATTGCTGTCATCTTTACGAGGGTAGAATGGAAAGTTAAAAGCGTGTGAAATATTTGTATTTTTTGGGCGGGAAGTTTTGCCGCTAGAATGAGATTTCGAATTTGGGTACGGTCCAAGTAATACAAAAATATGAGACCGTACTAGTACGACCAAGTGTCACATCAAGTCATCATCACGTTGAAAATCGGTTACCACGATCATAATCATGATGTATCTTGAAAATCCATTTTGAAAAGCCCTTCCGAAATATTTCAGGATTGGTAGGAGATTTTGCAGCTTGCACTAGTAACATATGGGTCTTCTATAACGATTTTAGTTCGTCAGCGAAAGGGCAAAATCCGTCATAGACATGGTTGTTGACGGTTTGTAGGACCGTGGCAGATCTCGCGTCAAAGATGGCCAGACTGACGGTTAGATTTTCCCGTCATGGATCCATGACGACTTTGTGCTGGCCCAGAGCCCACTCGGACCGCTCCGCTGTGACGCCTTTGGCCGTCGCGGATTACTGTCCCCCGGTGGGATCCTTCGAGACATTATGTCAGTTCAATGATTGGCCTGTCAGTCATGTCGCATGATGTCATCATTGTCATCTAGCTGACAATTCCGGACCAACCTCCTCCTACCACGTGTCCATGTAGAATTGCATTCGAAGGCTGACACGTGCCACGAGCGTGCCCATTGGCATGTCGACACGTGTCACACGGAATACCAACATGTGCGTGTGGATGGCTCACTAACAGCCTGACACATGGCACAATGAACTTCTGACACATGGACAATTGGGGCCCACATGTAGGACTTTGGGCCCATGTTTGTAGTCACTACAGCGGCCCATTAATTGATGGCCCAATTGTGTCAGCCCGGTATGGGTATGGCCCATTAGTGGACGGCCCAATTGTGTCGGCCCAGTATGGGTATGGACCATTAGTGGACAGCCTAATTCTGGTGGTCCGGCCTATGATTGGCCCTTTAGTGGACGGCCCAATTCTGGCGGTCCGGCCTATGATTGGCCCATTAATGGATGGCCCAATTTTTGCGGCCCGCTATGGGAGTGGCCCATTTTTTGTGGCCCATAACGACTAGCCAGTTTACGTGGTCCTTCTCTTGGCCCACTTATGGCCGGCCTTTTAACAGCCTAAATGCACGGCCTTACTATCTCGACCTGTTATTACTACTGCAATGTCTCAAAAAACAATTGCAAAAAGGCCTGTTACTTCGAGTCCATGGTGTGTTTATAATGGCTTGTTAGCACGGCCCGGCCTGGTTATCGAGGCCGGCCCGTTACTACAAGCCCATAAATGCTGGCCCGTAAACAACGTTCGGCCACGTTATCTTAGCTGGGCCGTTACTTTTAGCCTGTCAAACCCGGCATGTCAAGCCGTTTTGTGGCGGCCTTACATATAAATAATACATAAACACTCAAAAATAATTACATACAAAATAATTACATAAGTGTGCATCAAATTACATTCGATCTTAAGTTGCATACGTGCACCAATAATATAACAGTTCAGCTCCTCCAAAATAATACCCTCCGGTTCATATTAATTGACTCTAATATGGATGTATCTACACACATTTTAGTTCTAGATACATCCATATTGAAGTCAATTAATATGGATCGGAGGGCAGTTTAGCTTGCACCAAAGCAAGAGAACCAGCAAAAAATACAGTTCAAATGTCCACCATACCACCACCAGTTGACCATGTTTACTCGCACACAGACCAGGTAAACGTTTCAAGCTTTGCCTCAAGGCAGCCTGCCTCTCTCTCGATTCATGTACCTTTCTGTTAAGCTCCAACAGGTTAGCACTCTGGGAGTCGACAAGATCTTCAAGGTCCGCTTTCCCCCTCCGCTCTGTCTCCAGTAAATCAGCTAGGATGCTCATATTTGATCGCGTGGGTCTATGCTCGAGTCCCACATTCTGAAGAAACATAGGTTTCCTTACTCTCTTACCAAGGACATCGGATAAAACCTGAGTCTCATTCTTTCGCTCTCCATCTGGTGTAGGTTGAGACATCTCTTCTTCAATCTCAGCCTTGTTTAGCAATAAAGACAGAAGACAGATTGGTGTTAGATGAAGCAATGTATAAACTTCGTTTCAGCGATAACTCAATAAATGCTTACTCACCAGAACATGTTGTACTTCAGAGGAGTAGCAGTCATCCTTGCTGCATTATGTCTCCCTGAACAGATCCACAGGACTTGGTTCTTTACCCATGTACGAGTCTCCCTGAAAACAAACACATACATGCTGCCAACTTATAGGTTCTATAAAGGATTTCGTGAATAACCAATAATGTGTGCGATGTTATATGTTGATGTGAAAGTTAATTACTATTTAGAGCAGTTCGATGCAGAACATCTGTACTGTAGAAAGAATCTGCAGAATTTAGGGCAAGCAACGATGTGCACAAAAGCTCCTACAAACAACTACCTACCAAAAAATGAATTTAGTTTAAAATGCACCTGAGCTATCCATCGGAGAACTAAGCAATGTACCTTCTTGTCAAAGTGAGCATCATCGAAATGGTACCAGGAGTTAGATATATTAATTATCTATGCCAAACATGTACGGACGCAATCAGTGATTTAATAGACCAGCGCTTTCATTCAGAAAAATACAAGCTACATAGTAAATACCCATCCAGCTTGTTGATGAAACTGTGTACTCTATCATTCTGTAAACAACACAGATCTTCACGTACCAGATTTTCCACGTGTGCAGTGTAGCTACGCGACCCAGTTGTTTGGTGGAGCTGAACCTTAGAACGGTTGGTCCTATTTATACTACTGATCCTCTGCATGAAAGTTAGAATTACTAACCATATACATGCATATGCATGTACAAGTAAAAAACACTTCAATTTTAAAAAATAGACTGACAATGCTGTGGGGAGACTTCCAGTCCTCCACAAGCTCCAACCAATCCTTATTAGTTTTACTGGAAACAGGACTTTCAGTCGGCACTTCAGAAAATGGGACGCCATCAAAGTGTTTTTTCTTAAGATTGTGCTGAAACTGACGTACACCATTCTGAAGATGCTTGTTGCATGCACCTTTTACTGGTGACTGCTTTGTGTCCATTGAAAATTTCCCCTAGTGGTATGGAAGAACATACATAAGAATGACAATTTTTGAGAAATAAAAGGTTTATAAATAGTAAAGGGAGGCAAAGAAATGCAGTTTGTAAATACTGCCATTTTTCCATAGAAGTCACATAGGAGCCCTGGATCTTGGCGGTACTTCTTCCAATGCGTATATACATGAATATGGTTCCTGACTGCAATGTTGCACTCATTTACAAATTTTGCGCCGATAAGAGCTGATGCCGGCCTTGTCCTCCCTCTTGTTATTATCAGAGGCAACTTGGATCCTCGAGAACGGGTCAATTTGGTCAGTCCTTTCCCCGTGTTCGGCCCCCTTACTGCTACACATATAAACAACTGATGAGATAATAATGGTGTTACACCAAATAGACTCTATAAGGAACAGACAAATTACAGGAACATGCCTTTACCTACAGTGCCATTCTCGGATGGCACCACCGGGTCCTCGTCTGCTTCATCCGAATCATCATTTTCACTGCCCTGACCTGTAGCAATATCATCAACAAACAAGGGGAGCACACAGCCTCAGCAACCACAGCTAGCAAAATGCTACAAAGGACTTGCAGTACAACATGCTAAATGCAGTAAGCACTTGGTAGCACAACTGGCCATGATCAACAGAAGGAGAATTCTGACGATTACGACTTCTGACTCTGCATTGGCCACTAGATTCATGTACATTGAAGTCAGATTCGTCATGTATGTTGTTGTTGGTTGTGGACATGGACCTGGTAGTTCTACGAAGTGGACACTGTGAATCGGTATATCTCGTGGAAGAGGCCCTAGTAGTTCTAGGAGGTGGCTGCTCGGACAATGGTCTTTTTATGGCCGCATGGGTTGTGACTCCTACTGGGGCCGTCTTAGTATTACTAGTAGTAGTAATCGGCATACCCTGGTAGCAAGCACCACTTGGATCAATCAAGCAAGAATAGAAATATCAGTGTACTTCGGCTGATCTTGCCAGGGTTTTTTCTCTACACATTGTTTTTTCTGCCCTGCCCATGGCTGGCTTCCGGTTTTTTGCCTCTGGCTACTCCCGGCCCCAGAGTTGTCTTGTACTGCGGCAACATGGTGTATTCCGTACCTCCTATCCGGAAAGTCTTCCCTTCTCTTGCGGTGATTGTTCTGGTATTGATCCCGGCGTGGCAGGTTCCTTTGCACCAGATCAGCCTCGATTGCCGGTTGCATTGGATCACCCAATGCGTAGCTATCTGCCACACGTATCATCTCGGCCAAGGTGGTTGGCATGTTTCTTTGTAATTTTTTCCACAATGGCGAGCCCCTCCGGCATCCATTGCAGAACCAGACAATAGCTTGTGCTTCGATCACACCCTAACAGGAGTTTCTCGTTGAGCTCCACCGGGTCAGATACTCCCGGTATGTTTCGTTATCACGCTGCTGGCACAAGGCGAGCTGCTGCGGCCGGTTGGGTCTCCGGTACGTGCTACTGAAGTTTCTTACAAAGGCCTCCTCAAAATCGAGCCATCCATTTATGCTTCCGGCTGGCAAATTGTTCAGCCAGATACGTGCCGGTCCAACAAGAACTGACGGTACAAATCTTACCGCCCAACGCCGGTTTCCTCCGCCACCAGCAACATATACTGCGGTCCCATAATCCGCGAGCCAATCTTCCGGCTTAGTCGTGCCATCGTATGTTCTTGTATCCCGGGGCAACTGAAATTTGCGAACCGGTGGTTCTTCCCTCATGATCCGGGGTCCAAAGCACTTTGGGCCTGGTGGTCCCTCGGACTCAATCATCTCGGAGAGGTAGACTCTATCAAGCCTGTGCCGAGCGTCTCTCTCTGGCAAACACCTTTCCCCTACACGATCTCTCAGTGGGTTCCAGTTGTATCCGATTCTCTCCAACCCGGAATCTGCTTCATCATACCGGTTGGGTACTGCAGCATTTCCCCTCGGTTGTCTGGGTGGTGGCATTCGATCATCCGCGTACGCCGCTCTAGGTGGTGACCTTTCCCCGAATGTTTTGTCCGGTTTCACCTCTTCCGGCATAATCTTTTCCGGCGTAACCATTTCCGGCATAGCCATATTCTGCCCCTTGGCTTTTTCTTCCAACATAATGTTGCCCTGCTTTTTGTTTTCCAGCCAAGACCGGATCGTACACAGTCATTTGCTGCACATTTTCATCTTTTTCTTTTCTTCTGTCCGGATGGGGAGACAAGGCCTGCCCATGGGACTTTCTACCGGCATGTTTTGCCGAACGCTGCGATTGTGATGCAGCTGCTGCTTTGTTTTTCAGGGCCATCTCGGCATTCTGTGCCTCAATGATAGCTAGTAACTCTTTTACCCGGTGTTGCTGTTTTGTCAGAGCCTCTCCTGACAACGAGTCACATGCATCTACCGCAGCCCTAGCAGCTGTCAGAGTTTTATCCGGACTACTATACTTAGGTTTTTCTATGGGACCTAAAGATGCTGACACGGACTTTCCGGAAAGAACTTCCCGGCGTAGACCTTTTTGTAAGTTACGGCCCTTGAGCCGGTTCCCTGCTGCTCTAGTGGGGTTTGCGCTAAGAGAAGCAAAGCCATGCGCTGCATTGTACTCACATAGGGTTACGTTGAGCTCCTGCTGGGCTCGCAGAACATCAGCTCCTCCACTGAGCAGTGCCTGACGATGCGCCTCCAGCTCCTCCCGTGCGACTGCTGCATCAGCGTTTTGCGCGATGGGAGTTGCCAGGACGCTCATGGCAGCTTGGAGCGGTGTTACCGGCGGCGGCATGCTGGAGGTGCCGGCGGGAAACTCATCATGCTCGGTGGGTGGTTTTGCTGGACGCGCGGACTTGGCGTGCGCTGCGCCTTCCTCCACTGTTCCTTTGCCCATGTCAGCTGCGCTGGCCATCATGACCTCGACGCTGTCGGCGGCGTGGATGATGCGTGCTGCAGATCTTGGTGGATCCGGTTCCACCAGCACCTGTGATGGGTACTAGCGCACAGGCACGGTGCCGAGGTAGTCATGGTGCGCGCAGAACTCGATGATGCGACCGTTCTTGGGGAAGCGGCCGCCGTTGGCGAAGCAGCCGGCTTTGTCGCTGGCGAAGTCCAGCGGATCGAGGCGCTGGACGAGGCCGAACACCACGCGCTCGCCGGCGACAAATAGAAGACCCGCCCGAATATGAACCCCAGCAAGCGCAGCTGCTGGCCCCATGATGGTCGCCAACTGTCGTGATGGTGTCAAGATAGATGCCATGGGTAGGCTTAAGTTGGGGCCGGATGTACGCAAGGGGACCCGGGTGAGGGGTAGATGAAGGGAGACAGAGCTATGAACTCAAGAACTTCTATTGATGAACTTGGCCAAGAATGGCTAGAGGTTGAAGATGACAAGGACTACAAGGTGAGCACCTCTATCCTAGAAGTGTTTCTCTGGTGAACCGTCCCGCGCAGGGGTGTGCCCCCTCTCCTTATATAGGGGAGAGGGTGGCTTACAAGGGAAGAAACCCTAATGGCATCTTTGGTGACCTAAGCTACTTTATAAAGCTACTTTGGACCCAGATGACACCGGTATCGTCTTTAATCAGGAGCAGATGACCTCCTCCGGCTTCTTTTACGTCATTATCTTCTTTGTCGTCATAGCTTCATTTAAAGCTGAAGTGCTTCGTTGATAAAGTACAGTTGGTCCTTGTGGAATCTTTGACTGGGATGCCGACATGCTACAGTTGAGCCTATGCCGGTTCTCCGGTATCCCTACCTTAGAGCTCCGACATCTTTACCTCACTCGTATGTTTACCGAACCCCGGCATGCCCTCCTGGTATACCGGTTCGTACTTATCCGGTTTAATCATTAATCCGGTACATCAAGGCCTAAACATGGCTAACTTGCCATACTCTTGGCCTACCGGGGGCCACCCCCCGACAATCATGCATATTTCTTCCATTTTTTATTTTCAAATCTTCAAGCAATAGTTCACACATTTCAAAGATTTCGGTGTTGAGCATGTTCTTGATAATACATCAGATATTTGAAAAGAGATATATATAGATGCAATGTTTTGTTAAACATAATTTGTCCATGCATGTGTGTAGATTAAGAGAACAAGGATACAATGGTGCCAAGAAATCTGTGGAGAGATACATGGTTTAAACACTTAATCATATGATACAACACTATATCTTATAAAATGTGGCTCTATTTTGTAAGTTTTTGTTATATATTGTCGTTTGTAGTTTTAGTTGATGAGAATATGCAAATTGAATTGGTTTGTACCTTTATCGTTGAATACACTTGCTTTTCTGTCAAAAAAAATTAGAAGCTTATTTTTTCGAACCGACTCGGTTCAATTCCTAGCTCCGCCGCGCCGTTGCACATAACTAGATGATGTCATCGAATCTCATGCAATAAATTTATGATTGGCACGAATCTCAAAGCAAATCTGGCGGATTGGATATATTTTCGTGGTTTCATCCCCGCTTGCAACTGAGAAAAAAATCTTTACAAAAAATCCCCACGGTCCACCTCGGCTCCTCCTACTTTGCGGCCATGTCGACATCAGCCCTTCAAAGTTTGACCTACCCTTAAATACTGATGTCAAAGTGTTGCTAGACGAAATGACACGCCCAAGATTGGGACATAGATTTGCCGCACATGAGCACGAGTGATCTCATTATTTAAATATACTAAAAATCATTTATATATTTTAAAAAATCTAAAAAGAATTCATGATATAGCTAGTAATATCTCTCACAACGTGCAAATTTGCAATTGAAAATAGTGTGTATTTTGGGCTGCACAATTTTTTTTTGTAGATCTGAGCATAGTGATTTCAAATCTCTAAAATAATATAGACTTAGTCATTTTTGTGCAACTCAGGATAAAAAAGCATTTCAAATTAAGATTTTTGAACGCTAGTGAAATATATTATTAGTTACTTTCATAATTTTGTTGCATATTTTTTGAAACTTGTAAATATAAAATTTTGAATTTTGTAATATGGCGAGAGCACCGGTGCTCTCGAGCCAAAATGACTTTTCGCCAGAATTCGTAGTTTTTACGAAAAATAGCAAAATCAAAATAGGTACTCGCGCATGCTTCCCTAAATGCATGCTTTTTTCCGGCCACATCGCACGCGTAGTTAGGGCAATTTAGTCCATCTACTCCAAATTTTACCTATTCTTAAGCTACCCAGAACACAAAGTAAAGGTAAACCGGAGGTATTTGCATACTCATGCGACCACTTCCCTTCTTGTGGAACAACAGTCGTCTCCAGTCCACTCGCCGCCAGCTAGGATGAACAACAGTCATCCTTCAGTCGGTGCGGTGGGTGGAGAGGTTATGAATGTCAAAGAGCTCCACGAAGAATTTGCTGAACTCCGGCGGAAACTACATGCCGCCCGGCAGCATCATGCGCTCCCTTTCCTGCCTCTGCCACGCTTGGTGATTAAACCATGTCCGGCAGCGGCAGCGGCTGCGGCTGCGGCTTCGAGACCTCCGTCTGCTGCGGAGCCAGGATGTGCATCGTTGCCTGCTTTGATCAATGTACCGGAATCGCCACCCTCGCCAGCTGCTTGGATTGCGTCGGAGGCGGCTCTGAAGGGATCCTCATCGGCGCTTGATTCCAAGGCGCTAGAGGCGGCGGCTGCTTCTTCGAAGGCTTTGGAGGCGGCTGCTTCGATGATTTTTGAGGCGGAGGTGGCGACGGGATCCTCATCGGCGCCTGCATCGAAGGCGAAAGCGCCATCCTCGTCGGCGCCTTCTTCCAAGGCCGCAGGTTCCTCGTTGGCCCCTTGTTCCAAGGCGGTGGCGGCATCCTCGTCGGCATGTGCTTCCAAGGCGCTGGATGCGGCTGGATTCTCATCGGCGCCTACTTCGATGGCGTCGGGGGAGGCGGTGGGATACTCATCGGCTGCTGCTTCGGAGGTGTTGGAGTCGGCAGTGGCGGGACATCCCTCATGGGCGTCTGCTTGGAAGTCGGTGGAGGCATCAGCGGGATTCTCATTGGCGTCTACTTGGATGGCGATGGAGGCGTCGGCGGGATCCTCGTCGGCTAGTGCGCCGTCGCTTAGGCGCCCGTCCCCTCTTGTTACTCGAATGTATGCGCCGAGCCCTTGTGCGGCGGCGTTGAGGTCATCAGCACCGGCTGCTAGTGCCGCGGCCGGGCTTGGGTTGCGCCCCGCTTGGCTCTCCAAAAGAAGTAGAGAGGACCCCGCGTGCTCCCAAAAAGGAAGGCCAGGAAGAAGAAAGGACCCCCAGTGGCCTTCGTCTGCGCCACCAGGTTCATCCGTGCGACCCATTGACCGCTCTGTAAGTCGTGCCTCCCCCTGCTGCAGTTAATTCGGTTAATCTGAAGGAACATTGTGGTACGCACGCAAATCCCACACACGTGCATGCAGTTAGATTTGGCAAATGTGTCATGCGTGTGTTAATGAACTGTTTAGTTAATTTGTGACTGATGCTGCTGATTTTTTTAATATGTTCACTAGATACGAGGAGTACTAAACGGTGTCTAGATGCATTTAAATTTGGGTGTGACTATTTATCAGTCGACTGAGAACTAACTTCTTTTTCAGGCAGATGATGTCATCCAATTTCAGTTGCAACTGATGACTAGCTCGCATCAGGATGCAAATCAAATGGTGTAGGACTTAACTTAGCACGAAGTTAGTTCTCATCTAGCTAAGAACTAGCAAATCCCTTAAATTTAGACATCCTTTGACATCTATTTATGGTCAGAGGTGGTTGCGGAGAAACTTGGTTAAATTTGATTCGTGATAATTGGAAGCACATTTGGGGTTTGTTCGGTTCCAGAACCAAGTGGAATGGAACGGAACTGTTCCGCACCTAAAGCCAATTCTTGTGTTCGGTTGTGGAATGGAACGGAACCGAGTGGTTCCTCGAAAGGGAATATTCTCCCCATATGCGAAATGCAACCATTCCACCGAATTGGTGGAATGTGGTGGAACGGATGTTATAGTCGCTACTACCTCCATCCCAAGGCTTAAGGCTTATAGTTTTTTGAAAAAGTCAAAGCAAGTAAAGTTTGACCAAATTTTAGAATAATCTATCAATAAATATGATATTTTGTAGATAGCACATGAAAATATATTTCATTATCTATCTAATAATATTAATTTTGTATTTCATATGTTAATGACTTTTTATAAAAACTTAGTCAAACTTAACATAGTTTGACTTTCTAAAAAAATATAGGCCTTAAGCCTTGGGATGGAGGTAGTATTAATTACAAAGCACTTCACTAATCCAACCGAACGTGGGGATGGAACCATTCCATTCCTCTAGAACGGAACCATTCCATTCCATCCCGCGCCGTTCCAGAATCGACACCCTTGGTGCACATGCGCACCGGTGCTCCCTGTTTTCAAAATATTTAAAAATCGTGTATTTTTGTTTCAAAAAGTCGTCACATTTATTTTATGAATACATACACTTGTCCTGAATACTTGTGTGAAGTTTCGGTAGAAATTGCATTGTATTTTGAGCTACATGAAAAAACAAATTTGTGGCTACTTATAGGATTTGATATTTGTCAGAACCTTGTCTTTTTTGTATAGCTCAAAATACAACATAATTTTCTCCAAAATTCCTAGTGTACCTTCAGAATGTATGTATGTGGGCATTTAATTTCAATTTTTTAAAATCCAAAACATATGATTTTTGAAAACCATGAGCACTGGTGCTCATGTTAATAAAAATTGGGTAAATTTGATTGTGCATTGTGCTGCAGTCAATTTAGATGGTGTACTTTCCTGTTTTAGCTAATTTTGAAAAATGCAGTGTCGTGTTAATGTATTAAAAATTTGATAATGCCTGCACTATACACATTTTTGTATCTCGCTGGGTGCTGGGATATATATGATTAGACATTGCACTGCTACATGACGATTCATGTAGGACAAAGCAGTGCTTAAGCTGGAGAAGGACTCCTACTACAATTGTGATGGACTGGCACCAGTTGGATACGAGGATTCTCTCCAGTTTCCTCCGAGTTGGAATAAGCCGAAGCTGCCTGAAGGCGAGATGTGGCCATTGCAAGGGTAGTAGCTAATAAGATGGACCTGAATGGTTTGTACAGCCCGCCTTCCCACGCTACCAAGGTCGGCCACCGTGCCTACATGCAGCATCCTAAGCGCCGGTGCGTCCAGTTGGAAGAAGATGACTTGTAAATGCTCATCATCCCAGAGGAGTTTAGGACGTACGTTATCGGGCGCGCCTACCCCCAGGTAGTGGCAATCCATTACAGAGAGGGATGCATATGGAATGTGAATGCCCATCCCTTCAACATGGAAACGGAGGTCTCATCCAGAAGTCGTCGCGTGAAGTCCACATACAACCCCATTCAACCAGTCGTCCTCGACAATGGGTGGTATGGCCTTGCTGATTTCCTTGGCTTGAAGGTGGGTGACTACATGATGTTCAAGGTCATCCCAAAAGGGTTCAAGATGACTGTCAACACCCAGATTTTTAAGTCCAGATGCCTATTATGTCATTCATCGCAATCCCAGGAATAGTGTTGTTGCGAGGCATAATAGTTGAATATCATAGTCATCATTTATTACAAACCATATTGTCTTACAACTTGAATCACATGATCCATATTACACAAATAGTTGATCTATTGATCAACGAACAAACACAAGTTCATAGCGGAAGCGTAAAGATAAAGGGACTCTCTAGTCCACGAGGCCAACGCTTGACGTCAGAAAACTCCTAGTTGTCGTAGGCGTCCTGCTGATCATCTCCTTGGTAGTTCTGTTCATCTTCATACTCTGGCCATTTGAATAGCCAGGGACAAAGCCGTAAGTACTTTAAGTACTTGCAAACTAACACTAATGTAAGTGCTAACAATTTTAGTAAGGGGTGCTAAGCTCTAGTTGAATTTGCATAAAGCCAATTTTTAGTTCACAAGTATTTGAGAAAGACTTATTCATGTGCTAACTAACTCAAGTGGGAACATTAGTGTCATTCCCACAACATCTGTTGTAATTCAACAAATCACCAAGTCACCATTTCACTCCATCAATATTTTCAAAAAATCTGACACCGGAAACTGTATGGCCTTTCCAACCGTCCGTAACCGTGGACACGGCTATTCAAATAGATTTACACTCTGCAGAGGTTGCACACTTGTGCCACAACATTTGATTTCATCCGTCGGGATAACCCCGAATCATCGTAACACAGTACGCGGATCATCAACCATAACCTTTCACTTACAAACCCTAGTATGAGCACCTCTCCCTATGAGCTTGGCCTCCCAGTGAAGACCAACTGTCAACCTGGGAACTGCACAGGGCTTGGCCGTACAATTTACCGCAATTCACGTCATTTCTCAACAACGGAGGCAACCTCGACATAACCCCTATGATGTGTGTTCAGAGGGAACCCATACTAAGATGTATAAATTTCCAGCTAAGCCCTACCCATAATCAGGTATTGTGAGGGTACTCAAAAATTGGAAAGGTATCGCATCCAAACCAATATCAGTTTTATATCAAAAATCACTATCTTCTCTTGGTCATATTCATCATCAAAATTCATTCAGTGGAATGATCCATCATTCCAAAGTTTCAAATTCACTTCAAGTCACATGTTCCCATCTAGAGTAGTCAAGTTTTAGTATTTAGCACTAGCACTAATCATGAGGGGTGCTACCTTGCTTGGCTAGTTTGAGACTAACTTTGCTACTCTAGTAACCTTCTTCATTTAGACCAAGTTAACTTATTAAAGTAACTTTTGTAAATCAACAAGTAAAACCTGTAAGGTAAAAACTTGGGATTGGCTTGTGGTAAGAAAGGTAAAAATCATGGTGCCTTGCCCCAAAGAGGGCTTTGCACTTTGCAAGAGTATTAGCTTGCCTTGGTAGTTCTCAAGGTTCTCTTCTTCCTCCTCTTGGTAGAATCCTTCCTCTTCCTGGTATTCTCCGGTGCTAGCGTCTAAATTTGAATACGAGGTATAATCACTCAACAAGCTCAAGAGATATACTAAGCACATCATTACTTCACACAAACTATTCTAAGCACACACATAACATAATTAGGTGCACTAGTACATCAACTCGTGCCCTGCACGGGCTAGTTAGATTTTCTATTTTGCTATTACATGTTATGTGTTTTGAATTAAAATTAGTTTTTGTTTTCAGATGCATTTAAATTCAGATAAATATGTGATATTTTATTTTGGGATGGACGGAGTAATATACATTTAGTTCTGACAGATTTAAATAGCTCCTTTAATTCAGTATAGCTTGTCCAAATAGATGGATACGTGAGTATACATTAGCGTCCATGTATATTTTTTGGTTAGAGAAAACTTCCCAATAGCAGTTTGTATTGTACATTAAATATCCATGGAATTAAGAAACTAGCTAAATTCCCGTGCGTTGCTACGGAATACTACATATTTTACAAACACACGCCACATGAAGTTTGTTTCAGTGGTTTCATAAGGTGGGTGTGTTGTTGGCCCCATCAAGATTAACTGCACTTTGGCGCAAGCTACGATTTAGAGCATCTCTAGCAGATCCCTTGGAACTCCGGCCTTTAAACGTGTACAAAGGTTAGGGTAAAATTGTTTTACAGTCCCCCGCATGCTGCAACAAAGCAAATCTAACAAACGCAAATGGTAAAACTGGATATTCCCTCTCTTCTTCCGCCCCACACTCGGTCATCCCGAGTCTGCCCTGATTCCGTCCATCGAGCCTGCCCTCACTGTCGTTGTTGACTGCCCTTCCCGCAGCTGCCACATCGCCCTCCTCCACGAAGAAGTCGAGTCGAGGCCACCCCGCACTGCCGAATCCATCCCGACTTGGACATGTGGAGGCCGATTTTGACGAGCATTGGCCATGCTCGATCGTGTGCCTCAACTCTACCTCAGGACGTGTAGCACGAGTTCGCATTCCCACATGTGTGACGGAGTCATGGAGAGGACGACACCAAGCTGCTGGTGTTTAACTCCAAGTTTGGTGGTGATAGACATACGCTCCGGAGAAGTTGACTGGATTCCGGTGAGTTCAGTGACGGAAGGGTGGTAGAGCGTCTTGAAATTACTGTCAACATCTTTAATGGAGCACTGGAAAAATTGCCCCCGAAACTCTAGATGCAAGGGGTGGGAGGTTTGCTTTAAACGATTCATAAATAAAATAATTAATGATCTGTTGTTTCAGAATCTAAAATGGTTTGTTTTTTCAAGTTAAACCTTAAATGGATTGTTTTTTTTTACGGATTTGATCTGTTTATGGAATTTGCTAAAGATGCCTAGGGATTCAATCATCTAGCACTTTTGACAACTCTGACTTGCCAAGCTTAACTTGTACAGTTACGTCGCATTTAGTTTTTCCGTGCAAACCCACAACAGTAAAGCATATGTGCCCTTGATCGATTAGTACAATCTAGAACCCACTTGATCCACGCTAACTTGCCAGGTACTCTTTCTGATCACATGAAGAGTGTACATCTAAAAAAAATTCTTGAAAAGACTTTATTTCGGTTGACTGTAAAAAATAATACTCCCTCCATCAGAGAAAAGAAGTAACTCAACTTTGTGAGATATCAGCTGTATCTATATGTGCTTTTAATGTGTAGATAAACGGAGTACCAAATTTTTGGGGGATTTTTGGTGCACGCTATTTGTTACTATCTTCCAATAATGTTATAAGATTTTGGGTGCATCCTATTTTGGATGGATATTTTAGCCTTTAAAAATGCTTTATATTTAGATCAGAGATAATCTATGTGTAATGAAAGTAAAATGCACATGTATATTCATGTAGCTGTAGCCTATTGACCATTACTTTTTAGCTTCTCGACGTATACACAATAGCTGACAACATAGCTGTTTCTAATTTGCGTCGGACACACATTCAAGAGAGGCTGCCGGAAGAATCTAGCGTGATAAAAAAAAACAGGGCTCGGTGCGAGATTACGCGAGCGATCGGTCCTGCGTGCAGTGCATGTGCAGCATTTTTGTTAGGCCTCGGCCTGCCAGTTGTCACGGTTATGGCCCATGTACCTAATCAGGGGAACGACGCGAGGGTCGGTCGACGTACACGTACGAACCAACGGGTTCCAATTTAATAGTAGAGATTTTCCTCTAGCATGGATGCACTTGTATCTGCTGGTAATATTAATTATCCATTCAGTCGTTTCTACATGTCCCTATATGTAGGGTACACACGCACCGACACCTGGTATTCATATTCCCTTGCATATGTATTGTTTTTTTAAACCACTATGAGCTATCCCCAATAACATTGTTGGATGATCTGGATGTAGCGCAGTCGCCAAGGAGATTGAGGAGGAGCAGTTGTGAAGGCTTGCTTGTTACCATTCTCTGCTGAATTTTGCGGTTCCCCGGCGTCGAGATGTAGCGCCGGCTCCGCACCAGGAACTCGAGCTCCTGCTTTTCGGCCATCTCTATTCCTGAGATCGGCCAGCTTCCCCCCTCGGTCGTACATCAACTTCTGCCGTCAGCTCTACTCCAACCATGATTCACAAATGGAGGACCATGATCCTGATCAATGTGGATTTGGCTGCGGCTCTCGTCGACCTCACAAAGATTGGCGAAGCCGCTGTGCAGGCTGTCCAGCATGATGTTGAGGTTAGAGACTACACAAATCCAAGATAACACCATTGAACCTACAAATCATAATAATTTTAGTTTTACCTCATGGCTCTCCATTTGTCAAAATATTTGTACAATAAGTTAAGATAAACATTATAATTAGTTGAAAATCTGTCGAAGCCTGCATGTCTTCATAATTTCAGTTATGCCTGGCAAGTCGCCATATTTCTGTATAAGATACCAATTACAATTTCCGTAAGTTAATTAACTGATATTTGTTATTTTCTCGCTTCCTCTAAAATGTATTTACCATTATTTAGTGGTACAACTTAGTCGTTTCAAATTGGTATCACTTCACTAAGGTTACATAATAGGCACTCTCTTTTATTTTTTACCAAAAAGCTTTACTCTCATTTATGTGGAATTTATATATATTTCTCCTATTACAATGACCCATAATCAAAAGTGATACCAAAAAAGCATGCCTTTTGGGTAACTACTAAGCCATAAATATCATTCTGCAACGTAAGTGATGGTAATGTTAAAAAAATGCTGAAGTGCTATACTATCAATGAATTACCTTTTGTACAACGGATCGAGGATCAAGGACCTGCAGATTGCACGAATAGCAGAGCTGGGGAAAGCACAATAGTGTAACCTTCTTGCCTACACAATTATCTCTCGTTTCTGAAATATAGTAAAAAGATGTAAGCTTAGCTGATAAGATGCAGCAGTGAGCAGTGAAAAGAGATCGATCAGATTCTTATAGCTGAACAGTCAAGATAATTTATCTGTGCGTGCACACATACATCTCGAATACTCTTCCAATCTCTCAACTTGATGCTGCAATATTTTTACTTCTGATTGGAAACAGTTCTGTCCCATAAACAAATACATCATCAATTAGGAATCGGTCGGCTCCAATAATTTATGCAAGGTCATGGATGGAAGGCAGGTGCTTCAAATTCTCATCTAAATACACCTTGCATCTCTTGTACAACAGAAGAACGAAATTGCTCTGGTTGAAACTTCATGGAGCACCTAGCAGAAAAATAGGAATAAACATGATTACATAACACCATGTCATAAACTCTTACAATTATCTCACAAATATTGGATTACTAATGCTCCTACAATGTAACCTTTTCTAAATCAAACGGAGCACATGTATCAGAAAAAGGACCATATATCGCTTGACTAAGACCAGGATGCTGTGGTTCAAGACCAGAGTAAACGGCGCTGACCATCCCTAGTTGTAGCGGATGCGAACTTACCGCCGGCTATAGCGCAAACTTCTGCCAATTTCTGCAGTTAGAGACTCACGAAACGTCAGCCTGCGAGCCCAATGTGAAATCATCCATTAACGGGAATAACAGATTGACATGGTTTCTATAACGACCATCTAATTTCTGGAACCGATAGTTCTGCAGTTCGCCGCCATTGACAGGCTCGTATCGCGCAAACATCAGAAGCGGTAGGACAGAGGAGACACGTGAGACCATCAGGATATGCTCATGCTACCACCAATGCCCATCCAGCGCTCACTTCCCGGAGGCGCCACACGATTTGGATGTGAGGGAAGATGGGGATGGCGGCCGCCATAGCTGCGGCAAGAAATCGCTGTGATGTTATCCAGTGCGGTTGCAGGATAGATACGTGTAGGAATTGCTTATTGATTCACACAATTATCGCGTGCACTCTAGGGGTAACAGAAACGGGAATTTCCTCTTTAAAAATGTGGTGCGGGAATAAATCTGCCCAGGTCTTAGCAGGAACGGGAATCTCCTCTTTAAACATCTGGTACGGACTAAATCTGCCCGGTGCGCTCTTTTATGCTAACCACAAAACTTTTCATGGTAAGGTAATTTGTAGCCTTTACCGGAGGATCAACCGCTAAATCTGACATGTAACGTGTCTACGTAACCTTTTGTGGTACAATATAAAGCCAACTTTCTCAATTAATCCTAACCATATATTTTAGATCTAACTGTTATAATTATTTTTGATGATATGGATTAACGTGGAGGCTTTTATGGTGCCTCCAATTAGTAAATATAAGATTGGTTTTCTTTATTGAAGAAAAGTAATTTCCTCTCATTACATATGTAATTAATAATTTCCATTTAGTTCTTGAGGAAAATAATTTCCTCTCATTGAAATCTTCTTAAGATTTAATTTCTCAACAATCATACATGAATTTTATGTTGACCTAGGTCAACCATTCATGATCATCATTTGAGAAAATGATTTAAATGAGGTAGACCACCTCATACCATTTAATAACTCTACAAATGATTTAAATCTCCATGTATGTCATCTAAGAGTGTTGGACCAGGGGTTCAAACATCACATGAATTCACTTGGGACAAGATTTAAATGAAGTAAAATACTTCATATGAATTGCATAATAGTTTTGGACAATATCACTTAAATAAACTAGCCCTATTGTCCATTAATTAAACTAGGGCATGATCATGCAAAGTGACCACACCATTTTCTTGCAGAAACAATTAGTGTAAGTCAAATGTGAGCTATTGGAATTGGAATTAACTAAATATCATTTTTGGTTGATTTCTAATATTTATTTGAATGTCCAAAAGTCCTTGACTTAATCTTTTTGTCACTTTATTTCTACAACAAATCTCACAGTGAGACCAGTGGCAAGTTGTAGATCTTTTCAGTGGCTTTCCAACAATATAAAATTTGTTAACTTTGGCCAAGCCAAACAGATTCTATTGAATTTCAAAGTCAGGGCCAGTATTGAATTTGAATTATATTTATTAAACGAGATTTGAATTAAACGGGTTGGCGGGAAAACTAACTGGGCCGAAACAGATTAAACAGCCCAAGTCCAGCCCACCATGCGTCCACGCACGCGTGGGCTGTCTGACGGTGGGCTCCACCCGTCAGTCACTCATAACGCCCGAAGCGGTACGAGCGATGCGGTGCGTTGGATTAGAACGAGATCGGACGGCACAGGGCCATCGTCGTCTCCGGCGAGATCGTGTCACTGGAACGGCGGCGGTAGGGGGTCGGAGAGCTCACCGTGGCTCCAGCTAGGGTGGGCAGTGTGCGTGATGACGTTGTAGATGACGGCGAGCAGCCTGTAGCAGTGGCGAAGCTCGGGGCGGCCTGGATCAATGGCGATTTCTCCAGGGCTTCCGCGGCTCCGATCGTCCGATTGGGGCAGCTCCGGCGTCGATTGAGGTGGCTAGCGGTGCGAGGAGAAGCAGGGGTGAGAGGAGATCATGGTGGTGTGCCTGGATTGCTCGAGGGAGTGCTCTATTTATAGGAGGAATGGGGTGCTGCGGAGCAGGGTGATGGTCGACAATGGCGCGGTGTCTCCGGTGAGCTAGAAGGCTAGGCGTTGGTGTCGTGGTGTTCACGACGTCACCGCGGTCCTCGGAGCGTCAACGGCGTGGTAAGTGGTGGCGTACGGTGGTCGGGCGGGCTCGTGTACTGCCGCGGCCGTGGCGGGCGGTCATGTCCTCGCCGGCGACCGTAGGCGCTAGGGGGTGACGGCATCGTGTCCGGCGAGCTCCGCGTGGCGAGACAAGTACCAGGGCGCGCGGAGGTGGTCGGGGTACGGCGAGGTACGGCGAACGATGTGTGCCCGTGTCGCGCGCGTCCGTGCACGGGTGACGTCGCCATGCCGTTGGCGGCGTACCTGGAGCGTACTGGGCGCGCTCCGTCCGGGTCATGTCATCGTCCTCTCGTTCAACGGCGGGTACGGGCGATCTCAGGAGATCATCGGCGACGCGTTTGGCAAGGTGGCTCGAGCTGGAGTGGAAGGGAGAGAGGGGTGAGCGTCGATGGGGAACATGGCCGGCATGGCCATGGCCACGCCATGTCTGGCCGTGTCCAGGTGGTTTCCTTGCATGGGCTAGGTGAGGTGAGGTCCAGGGGTCAAGGCTAGGTCAAGTGGTGAGCAGAAGGTGGCTTGGTTTGATCAAAATTTGATAAGTGATGATCTTGCCAAAATTTCAAAGTCTCCTCTTTGCTTGCTCATAACTTTTGATCCAAGATGAATTTGGTATTATGATCTTTACGGAAGTTGTTCACCTTGTTGTGTACTTGGATGACATGCAAAGAATGGGATTTGTTTAGTTTAAAAATCTTGAATTGCAAAGGCTCAAAGTGGTGACCAGATTGTAAATATCAAAAATGACCATTATTCTATGTGAGCATATTTTGATTTTTGGATTTGGCTTAAATGGTAGTTCTTTGATTCCCAAAGTTGTAATAACTCTTTAAAAACACATTACAAGTAATGATGAAGGTTAAATGGGTCTAGAGTCAAAGTTTGCAAAAATGGCATATGCCATATGTTAGGGTTTTTAGGGTTTTATTCTTGTTTGATTTCTTTCTCTTTTTGATTGATTTGTTTTGTGATCATCACTTGATCACTTTAGGATTTTAGGGTTTATCATATATACAACAAAACAATCATCATGGCATATCACTCAAAATGCACAAGTCCTATGCAGGGCACTATATGCAATTTAAAAGTTTTTGTTGGTTCTGAAATTTTGGATCTCTGGAATTCTTCTTCTCTCTTTTATTGAAATTTGGGATGTTACAAACCCTTCCCCCTTACAAAAGATCTCGTCCCGAGATCTTAAAGAAAATTAGGTACAAAAGAGATCTGGGTATTCTTTCTTCATGTCTTCCTCTCGCTCCCGAGTGGCTTCGTCTTCAGTATGGTTGCTCCACTGTATCTTCAGAAACTTGATGCTTCGGGTGCGGGTGGTTCTGTAAGCTTCTTCCAAGAGGCGAATCGGCACTTCGCGGTACGTCAAGTCTTCGTTGATATCCACCGATCGGTGATCGATGTTCTTGAACACTTCGGTCTTCTCAGGGACTTCAAGGCACTTCCGGAGGAGTGAGATGTGAAACACGTCATGCACAGCCGACATTTCTTCAGGTAGCTCCAGTTGATAGGATACTTCGCCTCGACGACTCAGAACTTTGAAGGGTCCGACATATCGGGGTGCAAGCTTTCCTTTCAGCTGAAATCTCTGCATTCCTTTCAAGGGGATACCTTGAGATAGACAAAATCTCCGATCTCGAAGGTCATCTCTCGGCGTCTCTTGTCGGCGTAACTCTTCTGCCTTGATTGCGCCGTCTTGAGGTACTCGCGAATCTTGTGTACTTTCTCTTCGGCTTCACGAAGAACATCTGGTCCAAAGACTTGGCTCTCTCCAACTTCCGACCAATTCAGAGGGGTACGGCACTTTCTTCCGTACAGGGCTTCAAAGGGGGCCATCTGTAAGCTGGCTTGGTAGCTGTTGTTGTAAGAGAATTCTGCGTAAGGCAAGCAGTCTTCCCACTTGGATCCATATTCCAGTTTACATGCTCTCAGCATGTCTTCCAGTATCTGGTTGACTCTTTCCGTCTGTCCATCGGTCTGAGGGTGATAGGCGGTGCTGAAATTCAGACGAGTTCCTAGTCCTTCATGCACTTTCTGCCAGAATCTTGAGGTGAATTGTGATCCTCTATCTGACACTATCGACTTCGGGGTTCCGTGCAGGGCGACTATTCTGGAGATGTACAGCTCGGCTAACTTCGGGCCTTGATAGGTGGTCTTGACAGCGATGAAATGGGCTACCTTGGTCAATCTATCGACAACTACCCATATCGAATCATTTCCTTTGCTGGATTTGGGCAAACCTGTGATAAAGTCCATTCCTACAGAGTCCCACTTCCATTCCGGAATCTGTAGTGGTTGCAGCAGTCCTGCGGGTCGCTGATGTTCCGCCTTGACTCGTTGACAGATATCACACTTGGCGATGTAGCTTCCAATCTCCCTCTTCATTCCATGCCACCAGAATTGTTCCTTCAAGTCTTGATACATCTTGGTACCTCCGGGGTGAATAGAATATAAGGTTTCATGGGCTTCCTTCAGAATAACTTTCTTCAACTCTGAGTCTGACGGTACACACATGCGTCCATTGTACCAAAGAACTCCTTCTTCATCTACGGTGAATCCTGGGGCTTTTCCTGCAGCTATTTGGCTCTTGATTCCGTCAATGCTGGCATTTCCTTTCTGTGCTTCCTTGATCTGACCAATCAAGGTGGGTTGTAACTCTATGCTGGCTAGGAATCCTTCACTAACTAACTCCATTCTAAACTGCTCAAACTCCTGGTATAGGCTAGGTTGTTCTTCGGCTATCATTGAGTTCAACTGACACAGCAGTCTACTCAGCGCATCCGCTACCACATTGGCCTTGCCGGGGTGGTAGTGAATTTCCATATCATAATCCTTGATCAACTCTAACCATCTCCTTTGCCTCATATTCAGCTCCTTCTGGGTGAAGATATACTTCAGGCTCTTGTGATCCGAATAGATCTCGCAGCGATTACCCATGAGGTAATGGCGCCATACCTTCAGTGCTAACACTACCGCTGCAAGCTCGAGGTCATGGGTTGGATAATTCTGCTCATGCTGCTTCATTTGCCTAGACAGGTAAGATATCACCTTGCCTTCTTGCATCAACACACATCCAAGACCAATCTTGGATGCATCACAGTAGACGTCAAATGGTTTGGTGATGTCCGGCATGATCATAATTGGGGCTGAGGTCAGTCTAATCTTGAGTTGTTGGAAACTCTCTTCACATTTGTCAGTCCATTCGAACTTCTTGTCCTTCTTCAGCAATTGGGTCATTGGTCGAGCGATGCTCGAAAAGCCTTCTACAAATCTGCGGTAATATCCGGCTAATCCAAGAAAAGCGCGGACCTCGGTCTGGGTGGTTGGGGCTTCCCATTCTGCAACAGTCTTGATCTTGGCGGGATCTACGACAATTCCTCCTGCAGACAAGATATGTCCCAGGAATCATACTTCCTTCAGCCAAAACTCATATTTGCTGAACCTAGCATAAAGCTGATGTTCCCTAAGGGTATCTAGGACAGCTTCCAGGTGTTGCTCATGTTCTTCTTCAGACTTGGAGTAGATTAGTATGTCATCGATGAATACAACGACAAACTTGTCCAAAAAGTTCATGAAGATCTTATTCATGAGGTTCATGAAATAAGCGGGGGCATTGGTCAGTCCAAATGACATGACATTGTACTCGTACAATCCGTATCTGGTGGTAAAGGCAGTTTTGGGAATATCCGATGCACGAATCTTCAGTTGATGGTACGCAGTCCTGAGATCAATCTTCGAGAATACAATGGCAACGGTCAGTTGGTCAAACAGATCTTCTATCTTCGGCAAGGGGTATTTGTTCTTGATGGTGACATCGTTAAGCTTACGATAGTCCGTACATAAACGACTGACACCATCTTTCTTGTCCACAAACAAAACTGGGGATCTCCAAGGTGACGCACTTGGTCGAATGAGACCTTTGGCTAGCAATTCATCCAGTTGCTTCTTCAGTTCCACTAGTTCTGCTGGGTTCATGCTATAGGCTCTCTGGGCTATAGGTCCTGTTCCAGGGATTAACTCGATGATAAACTCGATATCCCGATCTGGGGGCATACCGGGTAGACCATCAGGAAACACATCAGGGTATCGACAGACAACCCTGATCTGATCCAAGGTTGGTTTGGCTACACTCTGGTTGCAGGTAAACTTTTTGGGCAGTCTTTCCGATACATGTTCTACTATGATACCGGTGCTACTGGTCATGGTGATGGCTTTCTTGGCACAGTCAATCATTCCATGATGTTTGGCCATCCAATCCATACCCAGTACTATTTCCAAACCTTTGGTTCCCAGAATAATCAGGTTGGCATAACAATCTACTTCATGTATTCTGATGGGGACATTTTTGCAAAATTTTCTGGCTTTGGTGGTTGATCCGGGAATTTGAACTGTCATAACATGCTTCAAACTGATAGGTTGAATTTTACTTTTGGATGCAAAGTCTTCGGTGACAAAAGAATGAGATGCTCCGGAATCAAACAACACTCTGGCAGGTACTGAGTTGACAGGAAACATACCCAGTACAACATCTGGTGCTTCCTGGGCTTCTTCGGCGTTCATGTGGAAGAGACGGCTGTTGCGGTTATTGGGGTTGTTGGGGGCGAACTTCTTGCCGGTGGAGACGCGACGTTGCTGCTGAGCAGGTGGAGTAGTGTTGCCGGCGAGCTTGGCGAGCCTCTTGGGGCACTCGTTGGAGTAGTGTCCCACTACACCACACTCATAGCAACTGATGGTGGTCTTGTCCTTGGTTGCGACGGGGATGGCGTTGCTCCCAGTCCTTGGAGCGGTTTTGGTGTTGTTGTTGTTGGTGTTGGGGCTCGCATTGGGGCGCGGTTGAAGTTGTTGGTATTGCTCTGGTAGTTGTGGTTGTTGTTGTGGTGGCCTCCTGGCCTGGGGTTTCCTCCACTCCGGTTCTGAAAACCGGGGCGTGAAGTCTGCATCTGTGGCTTGTTGTTTCTGGGGGCAAAACCTCCGCTTGAGCTGGGGCGATACTTTGGAGTATTGCTGGGCCCACTCTGGTGCATCATGCGGCGTTTGCGGTTCTCATTGGCTTGGTTCAACTTGCCTTCCATCTGAATGGCGGAGTCCACTAAGGCTTCAAGGTCGGCGAAGGGGATATTGACGAGGACAGTCTGCATCTCATCATGCAGTCCGTTCAGGAATCTCTCCTGCCTCTTCTCAGTGGTGTCGGTCTCGTCGGGGGCGTACCTTGACAGTGTAAGGAACCTATCGCGGTATTCTACCACCGTCATCCTTCCTTGCTTGAGTTTACGGAACTCATCTCTCATCTTCTTGATAAGACCCGGGGGCACATGGTACTTGCTGAACTTGAGCTTGAAATCTGCCCACGTCATGACTTGACCTCCGTTCATGGCACGGGTGCTAGTCCACCAGGCTTGGGCTGGTCCGGCAAGGTAGTGGGTTGCAAACAAGACCTTCTCATTGGCTTCTACTCCGGCTACTTCCAAGTTGTTCTCCATAGTCTGGATCCAGTCGTCGGCGTCGAGGGGTTCTTCAGTCTTGCTAAACACCGGAGGGTTGGTGTTCTGGAAGTTCTTGAGCTTGGATCCGGGATGGTCATGATTCCCATGGCCTTGGTTAGCAAGGTTCTGCAGTGCGGTGATGTTGGCTTGTCGTTCAGCTCTTTCAGTCTCCTTGTCGGCCAACAGGGTTTGCAGCAGCTGCATCATGGCGTCGTTGTTGTTGCGATTGGGAGGGGCCATCTGGATATATATAAGATAAGAGGGAAATTTCTATGGTTTATTTTGAATAAGTTCAAAACTTTAAAACTTGAATACTTTTGATGACAACACAAACATTCATTTATTCATTCAACATAACACATTACAAACTAACATACCAACACTTCCCATGGTTTTAAGAACCATTTCTCATGCTACGATACAAGGGACGGGATACAACTCACACCTACATCAGTGATCAAGTGCAACTACCCTCATCCTCAACGTCGATGGGGACAACGTCGTCAGGTCCTGGCTCCAGGAACGCGTAGTCCTCCTCCTCGGTGAACTCGTCCTCCTCAAAGTCGTCATCGTCACTCAGGAAGGCTCCTCCTCCCTGAATGTCGATACCGGCCTCGTCTTCCTCCATCTCTCTCAGCTGGTCCTCCTGGGCCTTGACAGTGGCCTCCAAAGTTGCTATCTGGGCGCGAAGGCGCACAATAGTAGCGTCCTTCTTGGCACGCTGCCGGCGGAGCTTGTTGCGGTCCTTGGACAGCATCTTGATGGCATCGGCATGAGTGGCCAGTGCGAGGTGAGTCTGGTTCGCGTACGCATGGGAGTTGTCCAACTCCTTCTGAGTGTGGTACAACATGAAATCCAGATGCTCAGCATGGTGCCTCATCTCCGGGTGCGGCTGCAGCTCCATAGGCACTCCCATAGCATCACGCCTCACGAGATGCGCGAAGCGAGACGCAAGTAGGCGCACCATGTTCTGTCCACAGAGGCGCGCGAGTGCCTCCTGAAGGCCACGTGCGAGTCCGTCGAGCCAGTTGCTCTCGTGGAAGGAGAAGAGGATCCTCTCCGAGGTGGGAGGCTCCATCTTGCCCCTCAAGTCGGCGGTGATGATCCACTGCAACTCTCCACCAGCCTGGTCGTCCACCTGGATCCCGTGGAACTCAGGGTGCGGGCGTCCATGGAAGTCCGAGACAGCGTCGAGGTCGTGCTCGAAGATCAAACTCCCTCCGTTCCCAAGTTGATAAAACTTGGCGTTGATGGGTGCATTCGGCTCCATCTGAAAGCGAATTTGAGGAGTAAGTTAGAGAGTGACAAGTGTGGCAAAATTTTAAGTAGATTCAAATAAGAAAGAGCATGATTCATCATATTTTGAAAAAGCCTCAAAGACAAGAGTGTGAGTAAATTTTCATAAATATTCTCTTCATTTTGATTTCAAAGTTAGGTTTTTATGAACGTCCATTCTAACTAGGGTTTCCGAAGGTCAAACAATGGCTCTGATACCAACTTGTCAACACCCGGATTTTTAAGTCCAGATGCCTATTATGTCATTCATCGCAATCCCAGGAATAGTGTTGTTGCGAGGCATAATAGTCGAATATCATAGTCATCATTTATTACAAACCATATTGTCTTACAACTTGAATCACATGATCCATATTACACAAATAGTTGATCTATTGATCAACGAACAAACACAAGTTCATAGCGGAATCGTAAAGATAAAGGGACTCTCTAGTCCACAGGCCAACGCTTGACGTCAGAAAACTCCTAGTTGTCATAGGCGTCCTGCTGATCATCTCCTTGGTAGTTCTGTTCATCTTCATACTCTGGCCATTTGAATAGCCAGGGACAAAGCCGTAAGTACTTTAAGTACTTGCAAACTAACACTAATGTAAGTGCTAACAATTTTAGTAAGGGGTGCTAAGCTCTAGTTGAATTTGCATAAAGCCAATTTTTAGTTCACAAGTATTTGAGAAAGACTTATTCATGTGCTAACTAACTCAAGTGGGAACATTAGTGTCATTCCCACAACATCTGTTGTAATTCAACAAATCACCAAGTCACCATTTCACTCCATCAATATTTTCAAAACTCTGACACCGGAAACTGTATGGCCTTTCCAACCATCCGTAACCGTGGACACGGCTATTCAAATAGGTTTACACTCTGCAGAGGTTGCACACTTGTGCCACAACATTTGATTTCATCCGTCGGGATAACCCCGAGTCATCGTAACACGATACGCGGATCATCAACCATAACCTTTCACTTACAAACCCTAGTATGAGCACCTCTCCCTATGAGCTTGGCCTCCCAGTGAAGACCAACTGTCAACCTGGGAACTGCACAGGGCTTGGCCGTACAATTTACCGCAATTCACATCATTTCTCAACAACGGAGGCAGCCTCGGCATAACCCCTGTGATGTGTGTTCAGAGGGAACCCATACTAAGATGTATAAATTTCCAGCTAAGCCCTACCCATAATCAGGTATTGTGGGGGTACTCAAAAATTGGAAAGGTATCGCATCCAAACCAATATCAGTTTTATATCAAAAATCACTATCTTCTCTTGGTCATATTCATCATCAAAATTCATTCAATGGAATGATACATCATTCCAAAGTTTCAAATTCACTTCAAGTCACATGTTCCCATCTAGAGTAGTCAAGTTTTAGTATTTAGCACTAGCACTAATCATGAGGGGTGCTACCTTGCTTGGCTAGTTTGAGACTAACTTTGCTACTCTAGTAACCTTCTTCATTTAGACCAAGTTAACTTATTAAAGTAACTTTTTGAAATCAACAAGTAAAACCTGTAAGGTAAAAACTTGGGATAGGCTTGTGGTAAGAAAGGTAAAAATCATGGTGCCTTGCCCCAAAGAGGGCTTTGCACTTTGCAAGAGTATTAGCTTGCCTTGGTAGTTCTCAAGGTTCTCTTCTTCCTCCTCTTGGTAGAATCCTTCCTCTTCCTGGTATTCTCCGGTGCTAGCGTCTAAATTTGAATACGAGGTATAATCACTCAACAAGCTCAAGAGCTATACTAAGCACATCATTACTTCACACAAACTATGCTAAGCACACACATAACATAATTAGGTGCATTGGTTTTCTTTATTGAAGAAAAGTAATTTCCTCTCATTACATATGTAATTAATAATTTCCATTTAGTTCTTGAGGAAAATAATTTCCTCTCATTGAAATCTTCTTAAGATTTAATTTCTCAACAATCATACATGAATTTTATGTTGACCTAGGTCAACCATTCATGATCATCATTTGAGAAAATGATTTAAATGAGGTAGACCACCTCATACCATTTAATAACTCTACAAATGATTTAAATCTCCAAGTATTTCATCTAAGAGTGTTGGACCAGGGGTTCAAACATCACATGAATTCACTTGGGACAAGATTTAAATGAAGTAAAATACTTCATATGAATTGCATAATAGTTTTGGACAATATCACTTAAATAAACTAGCCCTATTGTCCATTAATTAAACTAGGGCATGATCATGCAAAGTGACCACACCATTTTCTTGCAGAAACAATTAGTGTAAGTCAAATGTGAGCTATTGGAATTGGAATTAACTAAATATCATTTTTGGTTGATTTCTAATATTTATTTGAATGTGCAAAAGTCCTTGAATTAATCTTTTTGTCACTTTATTTCTACAACAAATCTCACAGTGAGACCAGTGGCAAGTTGTAGATCTTTTCAGTGGCTTTCCAACAATATAATATTTGTTAACTTTGGCCAAGCCAAACAGATTCTATTGAATTTCAAAGTCAGAGCCAGTATTGAATTTGAATTATATTTATTAAACGAGATTTGAATTAAACGGGCTGGCGGGAAAACTAACTGGGCCGAAACAGATTAAACAGCCCAAGTCCAGCCCACCACGCGTCCACGCACGCGTGGGCTGTCTGACGGTGGGCTCCACCCGTCAGTCACTCATAACGCCCGAAGCGGTACGAGCGATGCGGTGCGTTGGATTATAACGAGATCGGACGGCACAGGGCCATCGTCGTTGATACGTCCAAAACGTATCTACTTTCCCGAACACTTTTGCTATTGTTTTGCCTCTAATTTGTGTATTTTGGATGCAACTAACACGGACTAACGCTGTTTTC
>NC_061511.1:113644481-113667184 GCF_022539505.1 Lolium rigidum
CCGGCGAGATCGTGTCACTGGCACGGCGGCGGTAGGGGGTCGGAGAGCTCACCGTGGCTCCAGCTAGGGTGGGTAGTGTGCGTGATGACGTTGTAGACGACGGCGAGGCAGCCTGTAGCTGTGGCGAAGCTTGGGGCGGCCTGGATCAATGGCGATTTCTCCAGGGCTTCCGCGGCTCCGATCGTCCGATTGGGGCAGCTCCGGCGTCGATTGAGGTGGCTAGCGGTGCGAGGAGAAGCAGGGGTGAGAGGAGATCATGGTGGTGTGCCTGGATTGCTCGAGGGAGTGCTCTATTTATAGGAGGAAGGGGGTGCTGCGGAGCAGGGTGATGGTCGACAAGGGCGCGGCGTCTCCGGTGAGCTAGACGGCTAGGCGTTGGCGCCGTGGTGTTCACGACGTCACCGCGGTCCTCGGAGCGTCAACGGCGCGGTAAGTGGTGGCGTACGGTGGTCGGGCGGGCTCGTGTACTGCCGCGGCCGTGGCGGGCGGTCATTTCCTCGCCGGCGACCGTAGGCGCTAGGGGGTGACGGCAGCGTGTCCGGCGAGCTCCGCGTGGCGAGACAAGTACCAGGGCGCGCGGAGGTGGTCGGGGTACGGCAGGTACGGCGAACGACGCGTGCTCGTGTCGCGCGCGTCCGTGCACGGGTGACGTCGCCATGCCGTTGGCGGCGTACCTGGAGCGTACTGGGTGCGCTCCGTCCGAGCCGTGTCATCGTCCTCTCGTTCAACGGCGGGTACGGGCGATCTCAGGAGATCATCGGCGACGCGTTTGGCAAGGTGGCTCGAGCTGGAGTGGCAGGGAGAGAGGGGTGAGCGTCGATGGGGAACATGGCCGGCATGGCCATGGCCACGCCATGTCTGGCCGTGTCCAGGTGGTTTCCTTGCATGGGCTAGGTGAGGTGAGGTCCAGGGGTCAAGGCTAGGTCAAGTGGTGAGCAGAAGGTGGCTTGGTTTGATCAAAATTTGATAAGTGATGATCTTGCCAAAATTTCAAAGTCTCCTCTTTGCTTGCTCATAACTTTTGATCCAAGATGAATTTGGTATTATGATCTTTACGAAGTTGTTCACCTTGTTGTGTACTTGGATGACATGCAAAGAATGGGATTTGTTTAGTTTAAAAATCTTGAATTGCAAAGGCTCAAAGTGGTGACCAGATTGTAAATATCAAAAATGACCATTATTCTATGTGAGCATATTTTGATTTTTGGATTTGGCTTAAATGGTATTTCTTTGATTCCCAAAGTTGTAATAACTCTTTAGAAACACATTACAAGTAATGATGAAGGTCAAATGGGTCTAGAGTTAAAGTTTGCAAAAATGGCATATGCCATATGTTAGGGTTTTTAGGGTTTTATTCTTGTTTGATTTCTTTCTCTTTTTGATTGATTTGTTTTGTGATCATCACTTGATCACTTTAGGGTTTTAGGGATTATCATATATACAACAAAACATTCATCATGGCATATCACTCAAAATGCACAAGTCCTATGCAGGGCACTATATGCAATTTAAAAGTTTTTGTTCGTTCTGAAATTTTGGATCTCTGGAATTCTTCTTCTCTCTTTTATTGAAATTTGGGATGGTACAATGACAATGTACGACCGCATGACCTCTTGTGAGAGAGAGGTTTCCTGCAATGATCACCCTTAATTACCCAACATTTCTAATTTAGACTTTTCTCGTCGGTCGGCCTTTTTTTGAACTTTTGGTGACTTCTGACAGGTGTGGGATAGTAGATCTCTGCTAGCTATGTTATGTGTGATGAATTGCTGCTCTGCCTTTTGTAGCCATTACTGATGATGTAAGTAAAAAACGCCTTATAATATGATGCAGTGTCAGGCTAAGCTCTGCATTTTCTTTGACATTAGCTCTACATATTTTCTTGTGTGCATCTGTGGAAATGAGGTGGGTAAGATCACCAGGTGCAAGAAGAGGTGACAACATCTCACGCCTTATAATATGATGCATATTTTCTTGCTTGCGTGTGTGGAAATGAGGTGGGTAACATCACCAGCTGCAAGAAGAGGTGAAAACATCTCTCACACGCTCAACAACCTCCACAAGCCTTCTTCTCTTCCACTCACTCCTTGGAGTTCGAAACAACACATTATGCCAATGTCGGAAAGGAGCACGGGAAGCTCGTACTTGGAGGAAGACCCGTACTACACCCACTAGTAACATTTGGGTCTTCTATAACGATTTTAGTTCGTCAGCGAATGTGTAAAATCCGTCACGGAGAGGTCTTTCTGACGGTTTGCAGGACCGTGGCGGATATTGCGTCAAAGATGGCCATACTGACGGTTAAATTTTCCCATCATTGATCGATGACGACATGCCCAAGCCCAAAGCGCAGCCGGCCCGCATAGTCGTGACGACGGATATCCGTCATAGGGGCGGTACCCCCCTGGCAGAGACCATGGTGTCGGCTGTGTCAGACCAATGATTATGTTGTCGCGCCAATGATTAAGGTGTCAGTCTTTTCGCGTGATGTCATCACACACGTGGCCAATTTCTATTTGCCATATGGGACAACTTTTTCGGTAGTAGTTTGCCAATTACATAAGGACACGTGGCGACTTTGTACTTTCCATTGAGACCAATAAGCAACCGACACGTACTGTCCACGTGTGCCATGTTTTAGCTCGACACGTGTCGAATGGCCACTCATGCCACGTTTTGATTTGATGCCGACACATTGGCCAATCAAAACCGGACACGTGGCAGTTGATTTGGGCCGTTTGCACTGTCTAGTTAGGCCCATTTTGCAGAAACTACAGCCCATTGTGTACTTCCCTTGCGTTGGGCCTTCGCTCAGTGATCACGAACGTCCCATTATGAATTACTGCGACCCATGAACAGAATCCAAATTCTACAGAAAGTAAGGTCCATATAGTAGGCCCAGTCATCCGGCGTCAATAAAAATTGATTATTGCCCAGAGGAGGATGGCAGGCCATTTCGTTTACACTGTTATGGGCTACGGCGGCCCATTTAGGATATACAAAAATCCCAGAAAAAGAAGGACACTTTACAAAATTCTGCCCAACTAATTATTACATCATGTTAACAGTGTCTCTAGCGGCCCACCTGGGTAGAACAAACCGGCCAATAAACATTCGGGCCCAAAAGTGGCTCGCACAAACCTGCAAAACAGAACGCTACAGTATAAAAATACAGGCGCCTACATATTATTACAGGTAAAATTCGCACTGTATCTATAATATAGTACAATCTTTGTCCAATGAGCAGCATCGGAACGATATTTCAGTTAGCACCACCGCATCACCAAACAGTTCAACCGTCGAACACTGAACCATCGGGTCACCACGTTACCTGGGTTAGAATTTCTAACTTTGCGTGAGCATTATCTGGCTTAACTGCTCAATCCTTGCCTCCATGATGGCGCGATTCTTTTCTCCTTCTTCTACCTTGCTACTAAACTCATCCATTCGATCATGCTGACTGCTCACAATATCTAGCAGCCATGCGCTTCCCTCTTCTCTATCTCCAGACCTGCAACCAGGTTGCTAATCTTTGATCTAGAGGAACACACGAGCCCTGCATTTCAAAGAAAACTATGTTTGGCTGTATTCCTTGAGAGGACCTCGGATACAACCTAGGCCTCACTCTTTTGTCCTCCATCTGCCGTAGGTTCAGAGAGCTACTTTTCCATTTCAGACTTGGTTTGCAATTAAGAAAATCAAAGGTTATCAAAAGCAGCAGGATACAACATTCAACTTACATGGAGGCAAAACTTACTTACAATTGCATCTTGTACTGTGGTGGAGAAGCCATTTTTCCGGCTGAAGTGGCACTCCTTGAATATTTCCAAAGGAGTGGGCTCTTTATTATTGTCCGGGTCTCCCTGAAATAATAGACATACATGAAGCAAGCACATAATTGTAAATTACATTGTAGGGCAATGAATGTGATCAACGTAGAATTATCCAGCAATGCAAACTTGAAACATCCATCACAGTATTCCGTTCAGACAAGTTTTGGCTTACCAAATTCTGTAGATGCACTGCATAGCTGCGCGACCCAGTTGCTTGATGAAACTGGACCATTGCACGGTGTTTGTTGTTGTTAGCACATATCTTCTGCACAAATGTTAGAACTAGTAACTGTAGACATAATCATGTACAAGGCAAAGAATTAGTTGTAGAAAAGGAACTGACCTTCGTTTGGGGTTTATTCCAGTGGTCCACAAGTGCTTTCCATTCATCGTTACTCATCGATGCAACGGGGGTTTCTTCCGGGGTGGGACGATCCATGTTGTAAAAGAACTCCTTTTTTAGGAGGTACCACACTACCACATTGCCGAAGGCCTTTTTGAAGAAGCTTTGTACAAGCCATTTTTACCGCTGACATAGTTATGTCCACAACAAACTTGGACTAGTGACATGAAAGAACATGAATATAAGAGTGATATCTTAAAAAATTAGAATCTTAGGGCTCCTTTGATTCATAGGATAGGAAAATCATAGGGATAGAGAAAACATACGATTGCTATGTCATGCCTAGTTGAATCCTATAGGAAGATGAGCTCTCTTTAATTGTGCGAAAGGAATTTTTCATGAGGTATGACCGCATGTTTATTTCCTATAGGATTTGCACTAAAAAATTTCTATAGGACTATTCCTATAGGATATATTCCTATGAATCAAACAGCTAGTGTTGGAAAAAATCCTATAGGATCTAAATCCTATACAATTCCTATTAATCAAAGGAGCCCTTAATATAAACATTACAGGGGAGAAAAGGGCATCATTACGTACATACCGCAACTTCACCGTAATAGTCAGCGAGAAGCACCGAATCATCTTTGTAGCGATTCCAATGTGAACGGCACAGGCACATGATTCCTGACTACGTTGTCGCATTCTCTGGCAAACTCTGCAGCGATGAAAGCTGACTCAGGCATAGTCTTCCCTTTTGGAATGACGATTTGGAGTTTGCCACGCAGAAGTCGGAACATCCTTTTGGGTCGTTTTTCCATGTTGTGTCCCCGTCCAATGAGATAATCTTCTTTGGGGTCTAGATCAATATATAAAAACAAATATTTAGTACATTATGGTGGTACACCTGGAAGTAACAGACTAAATACAGGAAACATGCCTTAAACGGCATTGTGAATCTTAGTTGACTCATCACTGAGTTCAGTAGTAAGGGCTTCTCCTGTATCACCATTACATGTGTTAGGGAGGAAGTCTGTGTGTTGCCATCATGCAACCAAAGCTATCCTAAACCGTATGTAAAGCACTTAAAAGTACAATTTGGTAAATGCAGTAATCTTACGGAAATACCCTCAACAAGAGAATGTTCCTGAAGTGAGGATGTGTGTGGCACTGGGCTCTAACCTGTTTTACACCGTTTAGATCGTGATTTAACACTTCCGTAACTACCTGTTTCAGATCCAGCCGGTGATTGCAAAGTTGATGGTCTTTCCGTTCCAGGATTGATCGAGATTCCATCTGGAGGCCTCTGGTTAGCCCTACTAATGTTACTGGCAGTAGGTTTCTTCGTCCCCTAGTAAGAAGCACAACATCGGTCAATCTGAAGCGAGCAGGACAACAATTAGTTGGCTTCCACAATCAAATACAGATATGAAAAGGCAAGTGGAAATGGAGGAACTACACCTTAGCTGTCGAGAGAGCAGCGAAGGCCTTGGGCACATCTTCTGATGAGAGTGCAAGATCATTATCACCTTAAGGTGTCTAAGATGCCATTATTCTCTTGCTGCCCTTTGTTGATGAGCGTCCCCTTGTGCTAGCTGTTTCTATGGGAAGCTTACTTGAAACCTATATTATGAGTAACAAACAAAAGGAAGAAATCAAGCAGAAACACTCGTGTTTGGGACTACAAATCAACTAAATCATGATCTACCAGGTAGTTCTTTCAGCGAAAAAGACTGTTTCGGCACAACTTAGGGCTTTTTTTATTAATAGGGTAGGAAAAATATAGGGATAGGAAAACAATTATGATTGCTATGGCATGTCCCATTAAATCCTATGGGAATTTGTAGGAGTTGTTGTTTGATAGCAGCCTAGAAAAAAATAGAGGAACTATATATAATTATAATATTAGTTCTTCAAGTTGGATATTTAAAAAACTAGCAGTTACTCACTCAGCTAGCGTAGAAATGTTTTCAAGAGCTCTCACCTTTTGAAAAGTTTCCTAAAGGAATAGGCTAGGACAAGTTGGTAGGAAATGATCTACAGGCTCTATTCCTACAAATCAAATGGCAATTTAGGGAACAAAAAACCCATAGGAATAAAATCCTTTGAGAATCGTATGTAATTCCTACAAATCAAACAAGCCCCTAATATCAATTTCCAATAGTTTTATCCCTAGTTTTATAGAACACAAAAGGGAACATATAAACGCTGCTCATAGAGATTCCTCACGCAGCTAAGAAAGGAGGGTATTCCTCTCGATCTATTCACTGAAGCAGACTGAGACGATGCTACTCGTAGAGAAACAAAAAAAAGTTCATCAGAAATCAGTCAGCAGGTAGGCTGAAACGGTGCCGGCCATAACAAACTAACTACTCGAAGCTTCTATATAAGCGCAGTTGAACAACCAACTAGCTAGTCCATAACAAATTGGCAAAACAACAGTTAACATCCAGAAACAATAGAAAAAACTCGGAGCCAAAAAATATAGTATCACCATTGTTGGACTGTCGGTGCGCATAGATCTCCTATCGGAGATGGACATGAACTGTACTAGCGGGCTTTGTCGGGACAATGGACGACCACATGTAACAACAGCGCAGCAACGATGTGTAAGGCGAGAGGGACAGAGAGGTAGGCTAAGGGCGATGGTGGATATAGCTGGAGGGGGGAGGCGGAGGCGAAGGCCGATCTAGGGTTTGTTCATCGTTCGATTGGGGGAAAACTCTGTACATTTCGGCTAGGAGCGGGTTATGGTCGCATTGGGTAACAAGTCCTAGAATACCCTTGTCCTCAGATACCAGGTTTAGATGTTAGAACTGTGGGACTCACGGGTAGAAGGGACATTTCCTCAGTTTCAAAATTTCTAGCACCCCACCAATATGAACGCTATATTTGGAAACATTTCAGACAGGTGGGTCCGCCTTCGCTAGCTGTCTCAATGAGGCAATCTACTGTACAAGTGGGTTGGACCTCATGGGATGAAGTTGGGCTACCTCTATGTGGAAGGACCTAGCCCATGAGATGGCTGTACATCTTTTAGTTGTGTTTTTAATTCTAAACATAGCCAGGTGAGGCCACACGGAGTCTGAATGTCTGATCAACAGAACTGCCTGGAAAAGAAAGCTGCATTTCATCGAACGTTTAAAGTGGCCGATCTTGTAGCTTGGCCAGGAGATTTATTCGAAGTCTCCTGATTCAGGTTTATTATTTCTTGATAGAAGTTCCTAAATGGCCCTGCTTTTTTCTGAATGCAACATGTCTGATTAGACCTGACAGAATACCAGTTCAACCATAAGACGTGAAATGAAAACTACATCACCTGTTAACTGCAACATTACAAGACTACGTCCACGCACGGACTTCAAACAACATATCTTCAGTTCAGGTGTCAAACACCAGGTAGTGCGAAATAGTTACAATAGGAGTACCCAAAACAAAATGAAAAGTACTAACACAAGTTTTGCAACCAGATAGAACATGCCACTAACTAAGAAAGAGCAATTACTACGCTGGAACAAGTGGAACCTTATTAGCAAACATCATCCTATTCGATTCTTCATCGCCACACGAGGCACGACCCACATCGCCGTCTGTGTGCTTCCCCATGTCTGCATGTTGTACTTGAAGAACCCTCCCACAGGTTGTCGTACATTAGAAATGTGCAGCCGGATCCAATCCGCTTCTGCACGTCTTCTGAGAGTTACCCGATCATCCGAAATGTAGACATAGCTTGACTTCCCCACCAAATCCAAATCTTCAGAATGCTTGCCCATTAAGAGGTGGTTCAAACCCAGGAAGAGAGAATCAGCTCCGAGGTCCTCTACCTTAACCCACCCCGACGGCTGGTCAGGCCCATGGAATTCTTCGTCCAAATCTGGCATTCGAAAAATATAACACCGAAGAGATGGATACAATGTCAATCTCCGGTGAGGGAAATAAAGAGTATCGTCTTTCGCATTGGCTAGAGAGCCCCGGATATGTATCGATATCAGTGATGGATGGTGATTATGGTCAAGAAATGCCAAACCCAGGAACCAGCGGCGATAATCTAGGCGGCCGTTGAGTTGGCCGTCAGCGTCTCCATCATCGTTTATTACTGGGGCCCCCAATACCAGTGGATTAGCTGTCCATCCTGCCCAAACCACACAACAAAGCCAAAGAATAATATGAAGTTAGATGGTTTTACTATCACATTATCAGAACGAGGAACTGCGCATTCGTAGTGGTATATATCGAACTAACCGTATGACCGTGGTTCCCACACAAATACATCGCCAATATAGGCTGTGACCGCGAAGATGCGCTCATAGCTCCATGCAGCGTCAACATACTCTCGCGGGGCGAGACTTGTGTTTGTAAGGACAGTCCACTTATTGGACATTTCAGTAAAACAAGGATCTGTCGAAACTATGAAAATGAAACGACTGAACACGGCAATGATCTTGTAGATCCACCCGTCGTTGATGAACTCAGGAGCCTCGGCAATATGAATCTTCCGCAGTTCGGTGATTGCGAAATCATGTGTAAGCGTGAATGGCCCATAATATGGTGGTTTCTCAAACTGTGCAGTTTGGATTGACGGGATCGGAATCCTGGTACATGAGTACAAATTCACCAAATACCACTGCACCGGATTGTCGCCACAAACTACGGCTATCCAGTGGCGCTTGTAATCAGCCCAGTGGCAATCCCTCTATTGGAGTATGAAGTTCCGTCACTTTGTTTCCATCACCACTTTTGTCATTTGGCCAAGTACACGGATTGGTGTGCAGTAGACAAGGAAGATCAAAGAGGAAACATCGCGGGATTCGCCACACAAGCCGTGTCAAGGAAATGTGCAGATCTGGGACGGCACAGGACATACAAGACATGCACATCGGGCCAGATAGAGAATAGATTACCTCAAGAATGTGATCCATCATCTCCGACCAGTCGCGGACACGTTTGGCTCCTCCTTCGCCGTCCATGGTCGACCAGCCGCAGATAATGGGGTTTTTGGCCCGGTCAGGTGAGGGAGGTGAGGCTTCCCTAGAGCCGGTAGCGCCGCTGCGAGCTCGAAGGTTGTGGAGATGTTGCGGGACACGTACGAGTGGCGCCGCGAGCTTGAAACTTGGACGGATAGCTAGACCGATGAGGTGAAGACGGTGGAGCAGCGTGCGAGCAGAACACCGAATGGCGGGGGTAAGCCGGAGAGAGGCTACTAGGCGGTTAATGCAAAAAATGGGAAAATGCTTAGAACAACTTAAGATTTTGTTCTCTGTTCTCTCTATGCATGAGGCAGAAGCAAATAACTGACAGAGGGCGGCTTCTTTGTCGGTCGGCAACGGATGATACGACGGGCCATTCCACTGTTTACTAGGGCTTGACAGGCATTAACACGACGAGTCAAGTCTATGCTCATTAGAGTACTCCATAGCGACCTATGTTCTGTAGCGGACTACGAGGAAATTTAGTTTTACTTACCATTTTTACATACTGTAGTACCATTGGTAAAAAAATCTCCTCCTTTTACATCTGTCGTGCCGCGTGCAAATGGTCGCGCGGGGTTAAAAGAAATCTCCTCCTTTTACATCTGCCGTGCCATGTGCAAATGGTCAAACACTCCGCAAATTGGTAGTAACTTTTAACGTTTTTTATGTTCGCACTTACCAGTTTTCAAAAAATCTAAAATAAAACCATGCATGGCCCTAGATAGTGTTATACTCCTATATAATATCTTGTGTGCCTGCGAAGTTTCATCCGAAATTATGACAATAGACGACCTACACACAACAAAATGATTTTTGAATAGTATAGAACACTAAATATTCACTTATGTATTCTCTTTTATTTTGCACGTGCCAAAGTTCATTGAACCCTCATGTGTGGTTTTCATAATATATTCCTTATAAATAATTAATGTAAGCTTCCAAAAAAATAGATATGAATATATTCCAAAAAAAATGTGAACCTCCAAAATAAGTCAATCTCAAAAAATGAAGCAAACTTGCACATAAAATTAAGTGAACTTGGAAAAAATATAATGAAGTTCCAAAAAAAGTGAACTTCCAAAAGTTGATGTTTAACTTTAAAAAAAATGAACTTCCAAAAAAATAGTGAAGTTTCAAAAATGGAGTGAACTTCGAACAAATGAAGTTAACTCCCCAAAAAATTGAGAGTACTTCCAAAAAATTGAAGTGAACTTCCAAAAATATTAAGGTAACTTCAAAAAAGAAACATGTGAACTCCCAAAAAAAAGTGAACTTCGAAAAAGAAAAAAAATTTGACAGCGCAATCAGAAAATGAAAGTGAAATTCAGAAAAAATGAAGTGAGCTTCCAAAATAGTGAAATGAACTTCCCAAAAATGAAGGGAATTTTTTTAAAAAGTGAACTTCCTAAAAAAGTTGAATGAATTAAATTCTATAAAGTTGGTGTGTCGGGTTGACGGAAGGTGGGTGGAACGGAGAGAGCTGGGGTGGTGTGGGGTCTCCATGCATGGAAATGTGTGGCATGGTGTATGGGGTTGGCGGGTGAGGTGTGTGGTGGGATTTAATTTGTGTCGGTGGGTGTGGGGTCCTACTATAGTGGAGTCTGCAAAACATGTATGTGGTCCAAGAAAGGCAGGTTGGGCGGGGTTAGCAGGAGATATATGGGATGTGTGGTGGTCGGCGGGAGGTAGGGTGGGATTAACGGAAGGTGCGATGGTTGGGGTCGACGGGGTGGCCGAGGTTGGGTGTGTGGGGTCTATGGTAGGTGGTTGGTCTAGGGTCGGTGTGGAAGGTCGAAAGGTGTCACCGGGTGGTGGGCGGGTCGGTGTGCGAGGAAGGTTTTGCGGTGGGTTTAGCGAATTGTGGTGTTAGGGTTGGGTTAGCACAAGAGGTACGTACATGGGTCGGGGTGGGTCGTGGCGGGTGGCGTGGTAGGCTACCTGTGGGGTCAGAATGCAGTAGTGGGGTGTGTGGGTTGGTGGAAAGCAGGATGGGTGAGGTTGGCAGGAGGTAGGCTGCGGCGGTGTGGGGTATGAATGAGGATAGTTATTTATTACTAGTGGAGGTGGGTTTAATTATCAGTTGAGTGGGTGAGTCGGGTTAAGAATGTCTTTAATTAGCGAGGGGTTTGTATAATTAATAGCTATTATACAACCTCTTAATTAAGGGGTTGTAGTATAGTCCCAACGTATATAGAGAGACAATTAATATCTATTATATAACCTCTTGGTTTATTATTAGGGTTTAGGTTTAGGGTTAACTAGGGTTTATGGTTTATGGTTAGGGTTTAGGGTTTAGGGAGGATCATTTTTTGCATATCGCACTATTATACGCACACACGTGCGTGGATTTATTCTTTTAGGAGGAAAGAAATATTTACTTTTAGCATATTGTTGCTAATTAAGGATTTGAACCAGTGTCTGATTTTCTAGTTTGATACCATGTGGAATTGTTATTGCATGGCATGATCTAGATGGTTTGTAAGATTCAACCAAAATATCAATATGTGATAGGAAGACACGAGGAAATTTTATATATTAATGCAACGTAAATTTACAAAATTAATAGGTCACACCGCTATTCGAAATCTTGTATAATACCTGGGTACGTAGTCACGGGTTGGTGGAAGGTCGAATGGGTGTCAACGGGAGGTGGGTTGGGTTGGTGGGAGGAAGGGTTTGTGGAGGGTTTAGCGGAATGTGGTGTCTGGGGTTGGGTTAGCACAAGAGGTACGCGGGTCGAGGTAGGGTCGGCGGGAGGCGTGGTAGGGTATGTGTGGGGGTCGGAATTAATGTGGTGGGGGTTGTGGGGGTCGACGGAAATCGGGTGGGTGAGGTTTGTAGGAGCCAGGCTACGGTGGGGGTGGGGTATATGTAGGATGAGTGTAGTTTAGTATTGGCGGAGGTGGCTTTATCAGTTGATGAAGGTCGAATGGTGTCAGCGCAAGGTGGGCGGGGTGCTGGGAGGAAGGGTTTGTGATGGGTTTTGGCGGAATGTGGTGTTGGGGTTGGGGTTAGCGCAGGAGGTACGCATGTCAGGGTGGGGTCGGGGAGAGGCGTGTGGTAGGGTATGTGTGGGGCAAGAATGCAGTGGGGGTGTGTGGCGGAAAGCGGAGTGGGTGAGGTTGGCAGGTGGGCAGGCTGCGGTGGGTGCGAGGAATGTAGTTTGAGGGTAGTTTAGTATTGGTGGAGGTGGGTTTATAGGTTGAGTGGGTGAGTCAGGTTTAGAATGTATTTAGCGAGGGGTTTGTAGAATTAAAGCTATTATACAACCTCTTAGGGGTTGTAGTATAGCCCCACTATACATAGAGAGAGAGAGAGAATTAATATCTATTATATAGCCTCTTGGTTTATTATTAGGGTTTAGGGTTAGGCTTAACTAGTGTTTATGGTTATGGGTTAGGGTTCAGGGAGGATAATTTTTTACATATCGCGACGTCATACAAATGTGCGTGGATGATATTCTTTTAGGGAGGAAATAAATATTTACTTTTACTATCGTGTTGGTAACGATTTGAACCAGTGTTTGATTTTCAAGTCTGATACACATGGAATTGTTTTTGCATGCATGATCTAGATGGTACGTAAGATTCAACCAACATATCAATATGTGAGTGGAAAAATAAGGCAATTTTATATACAAATGCAACGTAATTTTATCAAACATGGCACACCGCTAGTCCGAAACTTGGGTTGTACGTGCATATCTCTATGCACAAGGCAGAAACAATAACAAACATAGGGCGGCTTCTTTGTCGGGCGGCAACGGATGATAGGACGGGCCATTCAACTGTTCACTTGGGCGTGACAGGCATTAAATCAAGTCTATTCTCACTAGAGTACTCCATTGCAACCTCCGTTCTGTGTAGGGGACTAGGAGGAAAATTTACTTACCATTTGTATATGCCGTAGTACCATTGGTAAAAAAATCTCCTCCTTTGTACATCTGTCGTGCCACGTGCAAATGATAAAACAGTCCGCTGTTCGAAATTTTTTTTGACGTCCTCCACTTATAACTTTCACTCGTACGTTACAGCTCGGGCTGCCCGGTCGATATTCAAAAAAAACAAAGTTAGGTCCAGCCGGAGATGGGGGACGACAGCCCCAGCCGGAAATCCGCCATGGAGGACAAGGATGACGCCATCCCATACGAACTTCTTGGGCTCGTGTTCGTGCGCCTCAACAAGCCTGTGGACCTAGTCCGCGCCGCTGTGACCTGCAGGCGCTGGCTCCACATCATCGTGGCAATGAGCTTCCGCGTCCTCTGCGCTCTCCACGGCGCGCCGTCCACCAAAGTCGTCGGCAGCTACCTCGTCGACGAGCGCTCACACGGCTGGCGTATGCCTGGCCGTCATCCCGTATTTTTTCCCTCTGCTCGGCCACCTTGGACGGGGGCCACCTCAAGGAATCTGGCGCTCGACTTCCTCCCTCGGACGAAAGATGGCGAGCTCATATGGGAGCTCGCCGACGTTCGGGGCGGCCTCCTACTCCTTCTGGACTTCAACCACACCGAAGATGGATGGGCTTGGGTGAAGCTGTCACGTGCCATCGTGTGCGACCCCCTGGCACATCGCTACATGACGGTCCCTCCCTCGGGGTGGTTCCATGGAAGCCATTTCGTCGCCGCCGTCCTGCTCCACGGCGAGGACGGAAGGGCGCGCATCAGTTTGTCAAATTTCAAGGTGATGTGCGCGTTCTATCAAAATGGCATCACCAAGACCTACGCATTGTCCCCCGCCTCTGGTGGCCGCTGGACCTCCTCCGGCGCCACTGCGAGTAGCAGCAGGGGCTATGCGGCAAGAACTATTGGACGGCCGCGGGGCCGATCAGCTTCATCGGGAGCAACAAGCGGTTCGCCCACTGGTCGGTCGGAAACTACGTTCTTGCATTCGACAAAGTGTCCGGCGAGCTCTCGTCTCAGTCCTCGCCGGTCATGCTACCGGGCAGGGGCGTCGAGCTGGAATACGTGCTAGAGCTACTGTGGCCACCTACCTTCCGAGTTATCTTATGCTAGGATTCTGGCTGTCTTAGGTAGCATAGAGAAACGGTTGTATCTGTGTGTGCTTGTGATCGACCGCTTGCATTTGTTCGCGATTAAATAGTTTCTGATGCTTTATTGCTTGCGTGTGAGGTTTAAATGGATGGAAAATTTCCTCCAAAACAAATAACTCATCTACATGCTAAAAAAAACTAAACGGATGTCCGCATATCGACTTGTTAGCATGGATGCCACGTCATCATTGACATGTGGGCCAACAATTGTTACATTTGTTATTAAGAACCTTAAAATCCAAGATATGGACGTCCCCGCATATATAGTTTGTGTATTGTTAAAACTAAGTTTTTAAAATTTCTAAAATTTATTTTTTTTTATTTTTTTTATTTCCTATATTATTTTATTTTATAAAGTTTTAAAGTTTTAGATTATTCGAAAGTTATGTTTTTATATATTCTTTTATACTTGTTTAACCATTAATGATTTTTGTGTTTTTTTTAAAAATAGTTTAAAAAAATAAAAACTTAGACTTTTGGGAAGTTTACTTCACTTGTTTTGGAAGTTCACATCATTTTTTCGGAAGTTCACTTCATTTTCTAAAAGTTTTGTCCATATTTTCGAAGTTAACTTTTTTTATTGGAAATTCACTTTTTTTGAAGTTCACTTCATTTTTTGGAAGTTCACTTCATTTTCTGAAAGTTCTGTCCATATTTTCGAAGTTTACTTTATTTTTTCTTGGAAATTCACTTTTTTTAAGTTCACTTATTATTTTTCACTTCGTTTTTTCGAAGATCATTGTTTTTTTTGGGAAGTTCACTACATTTTTTTCGAAGTTCATTGACCTCACCCCACCTCCCGATTACCACCCCATCCCATCTCCCGCGGAAGTAATAATTAAACACCCACATTTACCTCAATCCCCAACACCACATACCACACCCACATTGACCCCACCCTGCCCCATGCATCCCATCCCACCTACCCCACCTCACCTCCCATTGACACAACGTGTACCCTAACCCTAAACCCTAAGGCATAAACCCTAACCCTAACCCCCTAAACCCTAACCCTAACCCTAACCCTAACCCTAACCCTAACCCTAAACCATAAACCTAACCCTAACCCTAACCCTAACCCTAACCCTAACCCTAACCCTAAACACTAAACCCTAACCCTAGACCTAGGCCTAACCCTAAACCCTAACCCTACCCCCACCCCTAACCCAAACCCTAACCCCTAACCCTAACCCTAACCATAGTTTGTTTTATTCCACCACATGAAATAGAAGCATATACATATGGGTGGATATTTGTTAGATTCCATTGAAATTTAGAGTAATTGAAAAGTTTGTTTGGAAAAATACTAGCTAGTATGGAAATAAATCCTTGAAATAAAATAACCATAGAAGAGAAACTTCCAATGCTACTACCTCTGATTTATACTACTTGATGCTAAAATGGATGTACCTATAACTAAAATGTGTCCAGATACATCTATATTATCATCAAGTAATATGAATCGGAGCACTACAAGGTTTATCCTACAAATTTCCAATACAAATGCTTTTAATCAAAATGGTTGGTTTATGCAATTTCCTATGTAGGTGAGCAATGACAGCGCAAGCCTGTGCTGACAAAAGCTATAGGGACACAAGTCAACATCACCCAAAAAGGTGATGCATGTCTCCCGCTTCACCCGAGCAGGAGAGGCGCCAGTAAATCTTTCCCTTCTTCTACGCTCCATCTCTGTCCAATCCTGACTTCCTGATGTATGTCAGAGGGCTATACTATTGACCTACTGCGGTGCCCTTGCATGTGTGTTCACAAGCTGAGAGTTTCGAGAGAGGAGGACTCCTGTGGAATCCTATGTGCAGCTATATCATCCGACAAGTGGGCCCTACATCACAAGATTTTGAAGGGGATTCTGTGACTTCGCCTTTCCTGACTTTGGTTCATTGCCAGCCGGGTCCCACACGCTGTGCGACCCACATTTCAGTGATTCAAAGTCAGGGAAATGTTAGAGAGGCAGGGTCAAAGAATATTTTCCCAAAAATGTGTTCACAAGCTGAGAGTTTCGAGAGAGGAGGACTCTTGCGAAAGCCTATGTGCAGCCGTATGATACGTCTCAAACGTATCTATAATTTCTTATGTTCCATGCTTTTTTTATGACAATACCTACATGTTTTGTTCACACTTTATATCGTTTTGATTTCCGGAACTAGCCTATTAACGAGATGCCGAAGTGCTAGTTCCTGTTTTCTGCAGTTTTTGGTTTCAGAAATCCTAGTATGGAAATATTCTCGGAATTGGACGAAATCAACGCCCAGCATCTTATAATTCCACGAAGCTTCCAGAACATCCGAGAGGGACCAGAGGAGAGCCACAGGGGGCCCACACAGGGTGGCAGCGCGGCCCAAGGGGGGGGGGTGCCCCCCTATTGTGTGGCTGCCCCGTAACCCCTCCGACTCCGCCTCTTCGCCTATAAGAAGCCCCCTGACCTAAATCTCCGATACGGAAAAGCCACGATACAAGAAAAGTTCCAGAGCCGCCGCCATCGCGAAGCCAAGATTCGGGGGACAGGAGTCTCCGTTCCGCACGCCGCCGGGACGGGGAAGTGCCCCGGAAGGCATCTCCATCGACACCACCGCCATCTTCATCGCCGCTGCTGTCTCCTATGATGAGGAGGGAGTAGTTCTCCACCGGGGCTGAGGGCTCTACCGGTAGCTATGTGGTTAATCTCTCTCTCTGTACCCCAATACAATGATCTCATGAATTGCTTTGCATGATTGAGATCCATATGATGAGCTTTGAATCGCTATTAGTCTATGTGCTACTCATGTGATGTTATTAAAGTAGTCTATTCCTCCTTCATGGTGTAATGGTGATAGTGTGTGCATCGTGTAGTTCTTGGCGTAGGTTATGATCATAATCTCTTGTAGGTTATGGAGTTAATTATTACTATGATAGTATTGATGTGATTTATTCCCCCTTCATAGTGTAAAGGTGACAGTGTGTATGCTATGTTAGTACTCGGTTTAGATTGCAAAGATCTATTATGCTCTAAGGTTACTTAAACATGAATATCGAATGTTGTGGAGCTTGTTAACTCCGGCATTGAGGTGCTCTTGTAGCCCTACGCAACGAATGGTGTTCATTATCAAACAAGAGTATATGTAGCACAAAGGAAGAGAACTTATTTATTATGTGATCAATGTTGAGAGTGTCCACTAGTGAAAGTAGGATCCCTAGGCCTTGTTTCCACCACAAAGAATTGCTTCCCACGCCAGCAAGCTATTTTCTGGCACCGCTTGTTTACTGTTTTACTGCATCTTTACTTCTTGCAACATTACCACCATCTATACCACCTGTGTTTTACTATCTCTTCGCCGAACTAGTGCACCTATACATCTGACAAGTGTATTAGGTGCGTTGGGGACACAAGAGACTTCTTGTATTGTGATTGCAGGGTTGCTTGAGAGGGATATCTTTGACCTCTTCCTCCCCGAGGTCGATAAACCTTGGGTGATCCACTTGAGGGAAACTTGCTGCTGTTCTACAAACCTCTGCTCTTGGAGGCCCAACACTGTCTACAAGAATAGAAGCACACGTAGACATCAAGCACTTTTCTGGCGCCGTTGCCGGGGAGGAAAGGTAAAAGGCACTCACACTCTGGTCCCAGGTAACTAAGTTATTTTCTTTTGCCATTGTAAGTGCTCGAAGCTATTTTCCTTTAGATCCTGCAATTGCATCCTTTGGTTTCTTGTCTACACTAGTTAGGCATAATGGAAAGCAACTGTGAGCTTTTTAGTCTTTTCCCTGAGATAGAATTGTTTGCTGCGAAAATTAAAAAACCTATGGAATCTTATTTGCATGCTAGTAGCAATGTTATTAGTATGAACACCATTGTTGATAATGCTATGGAAGAATTTAAGCTTGGGTAGGTCGGTTTTGATGAAAATGATCTCTTTAGTCCTCCGGGTATTGAGGAGAAAGTTTATGTTGATTATGATATGCCTCCTATTTATGATGATTATAATGATAGTGGTATTTTGGTGCCGCCTACTATGGAGAGTAAATTTTATTATGATTATACTATTCCTCCTACACTTGATGAGAATAATAATGATAGCTACTTTGTTGAATTTGCTCCCACTACAATTAATAGTAGTGATTATGCTTATGTGGAGAGTAATAATTTTATGTGTGTGGCTCATGACAAGAATGTTGTATGTGATAGTTATATTGTTGAGTTTTTTCATGATGCTACTGAAAGTTATTACGAGAGAGGGAAACATGGTTATATGCATCTTAATAATATTAAGTTTCCCCTCTTTATGTTGAGAATTTTGAAGTTGCGCTTGTATTGCCTTCTTATGCTTGTCACTTTGTTCTTCATGAATTTATTTGTGTACAAGATTCATTTTCATAGGAAGTGGGTTAGGCTTAAATGTGTTTTGAATTTGCTTCTTGATGCTCTCTTTTGCTTCAACTCTTATTTCTTGCGAGTGCATCATTGAAATTACTGAGCCCATCTTAATGGCTATAAAGAAAGCACTTCTTGGGAGATAACCCATGTGTTTATTTTACTACAGCACTTTTGTTTTATATTTGAGTCTTGGAAGTTGCTACTACTGTAGCAACCTCTCCTTATCTTTATTTTATTTCATTGTTGTGCCAAGTAAAGTCTTTGATAGTAATGTTGATACTAGATTTGGATTACTGCGCAGAAACAGATTTCTGTCTGTCACGAATCTGGGCAGGGTTCTCTATAGGTAACTCAGAAAAATCTGCCAATTTACGTGCGTGATCCTCAGATATGTACGCAACTTTCATTCAATTTGAGCTTTTTCATCTGAGCAAGTTAAGTGCCTCTGGGAAATTCGTATTTACGGACTGTTCTGTTTTGACAGATTCTGCCTTTTATTTCGCATTGCCTCTTTTGCTATGTTTGATGGATTTCTTTGTTCCATTAACTTCCAGTAGCTTTGGGAAATGTCCAGAAGTGTTAAGAATGATTGTGTTACCTCTGAACATGTGAATTTTTGATTATGCACTAACCCTCTAATGAGTTTGTTTCGAGTTTGGTGTGGAGGAAGTTTTCAAGGGTCAAGAGAGGAGGATGATATACTATGATCAAGAAGAGTGAAGAGTCTAAGCTTGGGGATGCCCCCGTGGTTCATCCCTGCATATTTCAAGAAGACTCAAGCATCTAGGCTTGGGGATGCCCAAGGCATCCCCTTCTTCATCAACAATTTATCAGGTTTCTTCTCTTGAAACTATATTTTTATTCGGTCACATCTTATGCACTTTACTTGGAGCGTCTGTTTGTTTTTGTTTTGTTTGAATAAGTTCATCCTTGTGTGGGAGAGAGACACGCTCCGCTGGTTCGTATGAACACATGTGTTCTTAGCTTTTAATGTTCATGGCGAAGGTTGAAAACTGCTTCGTTCATTGTTATATGGTTTGAAAACGAAAATGCTTCATGTGGTAAATGGTATATGGTCTTGAATAATTTGATACTTGGCAATTGTTGTGCTCAATTAGATCATGTTTAAGCTCTTGCATCATGTACTTTGCACTTATTAATGAAGAACTACATAGAGCTTGTTAAAATTTGGTTTGCATGATTGGTCTCTCTAATTCTAGATATTTTCTGGTTGAGGTGTTTGAACAACAAGGAGACGATGTAAAGTCTTATAATACTTACAATATGTTCATATGTGAGTCTTGCTGCACCGTTTTATACTTGAGTTTGCTTCAAACAACCTTGCTAGCCTAGCCTTGTATTGAGAGGAATTCTTCTCGTGCATCCAAAATTCTTGAGCCAAAAACTATGCCATTTGTGTCCACCATACCTACCTACTACATGGTATTTCTCTGCCATTCCAAAGTACATTACTTGAGTGCTACCTTTAAAATTCTATTCTTTGTCTTTACAATACATAGCTCATGGGAAAATAGCCTTAAAAACTATTGTGGTATTGAATATGTTGCTATGTGTCTTATTTCTTATAAGTTGCTTGTTGAGCAATAACCATGTTTCTGGGGACGCCATCAACTATTACACCTTTGTTGAATATCATGTGAGTTGCTATGCATGTTCGTCTTGTCTGAAGTAAGGGAGATTTTCATGATCAAATGGTTTGAGTATGCATATTGTTAGAGAAGAACATTGGGCCGCTAACTAAAGCCATGAATCATGGTGGAAGTTTCAGTTTGGACACAAATCCTCAATCTCTTATGAGAATATTATCTGTTGTTAAATGCTTAAGCATTAAAAAGAGGAGTCCATTATCTGTTGTCTATGTTGTCCTGGTATGGGTGTCTAAGTTGAGAATGATCAAAAGCGAGAAATCCAATGCGAACTTTCTCCTTAGACCCTTGTACGAGGCGGCATAGAGGTACCCCTTTGTGACACTTGGTTGAAACATATGTTATGCAATGATAATCCGTGTTAATCCAAGCTAATTAGGACAAGGTGTGGGCACTATTGGTATACTATGCATGAGGCTTGCAACTTATAGGATATCTTATACATAACACATATGCTTTATTACTACCGTTGACAAAATTGTTTCTATGTTTTCTGTAACACCCCAACTTTTGCAACCTTGATTAGTTGTCCTTATTTCAAAAATCAGGGGGAACAAAAACTTTTTCTATAGACTAATTAAGATGAATTGCCTTGATCTGTCTGTTAAGATGAATTGATTTGATCTGTTGGTAGATGAATTGTCTTGATTTGCTTGTTGAGTTTTGTCTTGAGCTACCTCATAGAACAACACCCCTAGTGGTTGAACAAGCAACTCACCAAATAAAACACATGTGTGGCTTAGGAAAAATTGTTTTCCTTCTTACTACATCAAACCTCTCTCCTGATGACAACCTGAGTGTGCCATCTTGATTTTCTCTTTCTAGTACAAGATAGCTCAATCATCCTTAATTCAAAACTTGGGATCGTCTACCCCCAGCTACATCCCTCTCTTAAACCCACTCATCCTTGTTGGTTTTGAGGCCATGTCGACCATCTGTGGTGACAGGCTTAAAATGTCCAGACTTTGGCAATTGATCTCTAAGCACCCACAACTGTTATTGTTGACTTCAATGCATGGATCTCATCTATGCAACATCCTCTTCAACCTCCACGTCTTGCATGACTCAGTCCATCCTTGCAACTCTTATATTCAACTTGAACTGGTATCCTATCCCAGGTTCCAGCACTCGGATCACTTCTTTCACTTTTACCTCTTATTTTTTTTATCCAAGTTTAATCTTCACAAAACCAAGAGTGGGAATGATGGGTACATTTTGTAGCCACCATCTACCCTTGAGAACACTTCTCCCTAAATTAGTCTTCTCTCTCAAAAATCCTATTGATTTTCCTTCTCTAGATTTGATCACAAAACTACTTCTAGTTTTACTAAATCTTTTCAAGATATTTCTTCAAGGAAAACAAGGAACTGAAATGGGTTTTGTTTTCTCATCCCATTTCTACCTAGTACTGATTTCTAAAAACATTATTTTCTATCTTGCCTTATTTTCTAACAAAAGGCTTGTTTATGGTACCTATACCATTTCTTGATTACTTTAAATTTGAGAAAACTCTACTTCACTTGAGAAAGTAAGTAGAACATTTTGAACTCCTATGTTCCAACTAGTTCTCTCAACATTTTCAAACTCCATTCCACTTGAGAACATTCCCAATTGTCCCTAAACAATTGAGGTGTTCCATATACCTTTCAAATAAATCCTTTTTCAAATGTCAACCCTTGCACATATTATGCACACCTCTGATCTACCATATGGTATTCCCCCATTCTCCAATTCTTGATCAAAGGGATGATCATTTGATACTTTCAAATCACTCCCAATTGACCTCTTGTTTGAAGAACAAGTTATATTTCATCATACCCCTCTCAATTCTCTATTCTTTACCATCATCACCTTGACCTCATGAATTGAAGACTTATGTCACCATATTCATCCTTGTGAGTATATGGTTACTTCACTCACCATCCCTCTTAGCCTTGCTCTACCATTGTCTAAACCACCATCACCACCATCATCTTTTAGACACATCCTTTACTAGGTCAGGATGCCACCACCATCTACTTTAGCACCCTTGTGCATTGTTATCACTTTGCCTAAACTTCTATATATTTTTAAGTCACCATTTTTGCAAAATGTGAAACACTCAACTTTGGGTGTCATGCATGTGTGGAAATACTCTCTAGTTGCTCACTTGTGCATGGCCACGAAACTTGGCCGGCCATGCCATGCATGGCACACATGCATCATGCCTCTCCATCTCTCTCTCTCACACAATTACTCCACCTTGGGAAAACCTCTCTTTTCCTTGTCTCTTCCCAATGCCACTAATAATTTCAGCTTGGGTCAATTTTCCCTTCCCCAAGCCAGCCACCCACCTTGGCCAATCACAAAGGAGGCAGCCAACTCCCTCTCCCTCTATAAAAAGGCCTTGGCCGGCTACACCTCCACCTTTGGCTCTCATTTTTCACTTCCACTCCTTCCTCCACTCACTCCCATCCCTCTCCTATCTCTCCC
>NC_061511.1:113667284-113703486 GCF_022539505.1 Lolium rigidum
ACAATTGCTTGGAAAAACTATTTATGAAACAAATTGTTTCTTTAATCGGAAGTATAGCTTCTACTCCTCTTATTTATTCAAAGCTTCTAAATTCTTATCTCTCCGCTTTATAAAAGGGTTTGAAAATTCTTACTCTATTGTCTCATCCAATTCAAACCTACATATTGGACGATGTCCCCAACTCAGACCAGAGACTCGAAGTCGAAGATGGATCAACCTTTTATGAAGTCTCACGTATCTCCAACGACAACTATTGAAGACCGGACGCCGACTTAGTCCTGCGCATAAAGGGATAATAAGATCATGTCTTTGGTTGTTACCAAAGTATGTCAAGGAGCTGACCTTGTTTCTCCGTGGACTTGCATTTTTGCAGTCGTCAGGGATCAAGTCCTCAATTTCTCGACTAGTAATTTTTAGGCCAGCCACGAGAAGATCTCGACTTCGGGAGCACCTCAACAGCTACCTCTTCAAAGACCTCATGTTTCCGGGATGTCAAGACAAGAAGTTCTACACAGTTTTCGCCTCCGTCTCAACATCAACGACTCAACACCCGGCCCCTTCACCACCAACTGCTGCAAGGATCCAAGTTGAAGCTGATGCTGACGATATGAAGACATCAACATATGTGACCTTAGAGTACCATGTCTGGTTTGATGATTGCTTGTAGTTCCCTAGTGTGCTGCCTTGCGTGTTTGCATCTGTTTGCTGTGTGCATGTATGTCTTGCTATTTAGACGTTCCCGCCCTTTTTAATTGTTTGAAATTTGTAAAACAGAAATTAAAAATGGAAATCTGCCAGTGTACTGTTTTGCTAATAAAAATAGTTTGGTAGCTCCGCTTGATGTGATTCCAATTGTACTAGAACCAGTATGAAATTATCTTTCAGACGCCACTGACCTTGTATTTTTAGGATTTTTGTGCGATTTTTAATAAATAAAGCTTGATCACTGTTTCTGGTTAGTATTTTGAGTCTCAAAAATTGAAAAATAAATATTTTTGAATGATTCCAATTGTGTTGATCTTGTTTTGTTACTGTGCATCTAGGAAAAATACCAGTAGCCTCTGTTAGTGGTATTTTGTCTCTGGTTATGATTGTATGGGTGTCGCATGCCATGATAGGATTAAAGTTTGCCTCGCCGATGTATTGCTAACTGCTAGTTAGTTGGGTAGATTAACGAAAGACTCTAACTCTAAACCCGTTAGCGGTTGTTTTTCAACCATCGGGAAACTAACTCAGACCCCTACCTACGCCGACTACTTTCAAGGTCATCCGAAGCATCTCCACTACGCCAAGAAGGCAGAAGCCCCTACCTTCAAGAGTGACTGCACCTCTGCGAGAAGCCTTACTAACTTGGTCTAACCTTGGAGTATAGTCGTGCTAACCTCTAGGATATCTTCTTCAAAATACCCCCCTAACACACCGTCTAACCCGTTGAGTGAACAATAGCGTCAAAGCCAAGCTACATCACCTTGTTCATCTGGTCCTCATCAAGTGAAGCTCCTGAAGATACCTCAGGACTCAAGATTAGGTGTAATTTACCCGCTCACTTCTTAACTGATACAAGTCCGCACCGACCGTCAAGCTGAAGATAGTCCTCGACGACCTCTGTTGTTGCTTCATGTGGATACCAACCAGGACTTTCATCAACTTACTAACTCACCGCGCATCCCCTATGGCTCAGTTAACACCGCAAGTGCCTCTTGAAGTGGTGGTCTGCACGTCGCCCCGAAGATTCTTCGACTAAACAAGGAAGACCGATGACTTCTTCGAAGCCCCCAGACAGAACTACAAGGCAGAAGCTCTGAGTTTTTCCGAGAACCCGATGAAAAATCTTAAGGGTGGAAGAATTCGTCTTCCACTAAAATCAAGCTAACTCTAAAAAGTTTTCAGCCCTGTTCAAGCACCGTTGGGTGCACTAACCCTCCCACAGTCTTGAACCTCCGCTAGGACCGTGAAGAAACTACAGATCCAACACCTGCATGGAGTAGTCAACCCTTCACGAAGCTTGCCCTCGGAAGAAATCCATCATGTCTCCCAGAAGATGAAGCAACGACCTTCTCTACAATGGTGCATCTACAGAAGGATGGAGTCTAACTTTCGTTAAGCATTACAACCCCTCTAGTTCTGCGCTCAGTAATCTCGGGACGAGATTATTTTAAGGGTGGAAGATCTGTAACACCCCAACTTTTGCAACCTTGATTAGTTGTCCTTATTTCAAAAATCAGGGGGAACAAAAACTTTTTCTATAGACTAATTAAGATGAATTGCCTTGATCTGTCTGTTAAGATGAATTGATTTGATCTGTTGGTAGATGAATTGTCTTGATTTGCTTGTTGAGTTTTGTCTTGAGCTACCTCATAGAACAACACCCCTAGTGGTTGAACAAGCAACTCACCAAATAAAACACATGTGTGGCTTAGGAAAAATTGTTTTCCTTCTTACTACATCAAACCTCTCTCCTGATGACAACCTGAGTGTGCCATCTGTTATCACCAGATTTTGGCTAAATCAGGAGGTGGGTCGCGATCAAGATGGGCTTGGAAGATTACATATGGAAGATATATGAAGCGGCCTTGCACGGAGAATTTGGGCTAGTTAGCCCGTGTATCTTAATATAATAGATTGTTATCGGTTTAGAAGTTAGAGTTTATCTCGTGCACGGTTTAGTGCACGCCCTCATTAGAAAGTCCGTCTGGACTATAAATATGTATCTAGGGTTTATGGAATAAACAACAACTCACGTTCAACCCCAAAACAAACCAATCTCGGCGCATCGCCAACTCCTTCGTCTCGAGGGTTTCTATCGGGTAAGCGACATGCTGCCTAGATCGCATCTTGCGATCTAGGCAGCCTAAGCTACGTTGTTCATGCGTTGCTCGTGCTTGAAGCGCTTTTGATGGCGAGCAACGTAGTTATCATTAGATGTGTTAGGGTTAGCATTGTTCTTCGTTTAAGCATGCTTACGTAGTGCAACCCTTGCATATCTAGCCGCCCTCACGCCTATCTCGGGTGTGGGGGCGGCACCCGCTTGATCATTATTTAGTAGATCTGATCCGTTACGATTGCTCCTTGTTCTACAAGGATTAGTTTAATATCCGCAATAGTTAGGCCTTACAAAGGGGGAGGATCCGGTGGCACGTAGGGTGGCGTTCGCAAGTCCTAAACGGGATGTTCGAGGATCAACTTCATGTTGGTTTTTAGGCCTTGTTTAGGATCGGCTTACGAGCACCGTGCGTGGCCGCGAGGCCCAACCTGGAGTAGGATGATCCGATTATGCGGTGAAAACCCTAAATCGTCGTAGATCTCATTAGCTTCATCTTGATCAAGCAGGACCACCAAGTATTCGTGCACCCCGTACGAATCATGGGTGGATCGGCTCTTTGAGCCGATTCACGGGATAACTCGAGAGCCGATCGAGGCTCGTATTTAATGTTTACATGTATGCCCTGCGGGAAACTAAGCGAGGCATCCCCATCACCTTCCGACCAGGTATAGGTCGGGTGGCACGCCCTGCACTTCGCATCGCCGCGTGTGACCGGAAGAGCATTGCGGGCCGTCGCTCGGAGGGGTCTCGGCCGGCCGCAGCTCTAGGCTCTTCCCGGCTCTACGGTGTTGACAAGGCCGCTGCCCGCCGGTGGGTTTTGGCGGTCAACACATTACGGCACGCCCGGTGGGACCATCGTCTACATCAACCACATCGCCATCTACATCCGAGATGGCGGACGGCACGCCGATCACGTGCGATGAGATCAAAGCCATCCTCGAAGCCGAACTCTTCGGCTCTTCCCACCGAACCCACTCCCATGGCGTCAGGGGGAGGGGTTCCACGCCCCAAGGCGCACTCGATGGGATAGATCTCTCCACCCCGTCGGAGGAGCGCACCGGGTCTGCGAAGCATGGGGATCTGCCCAAGGAGCTCGGAAGGAAACATGACGGGATCAAGGCAACCCTTGGAACCGAACTCATCGGCTCCTACGAGAAGACCCGGCCGCACGATATCAAGCTCGGCAGAAACCCACGTCCGGGGCCCGGTGTCGACACGGTGGATCTCAGCCACCCCATAGGTCAGCCAAAGTTTTCCTTTGGTGTCAATGTGGCGAGGATACGCAAGCCGCCATGACAAAGAGGAAACGAGAAAGCAGCCACTCCCGTGGCAAGGATGAAGAGGGAGCCGATCCGCGCGACCAGCCCCAAGGTGAGGACGGGCGGTGCACGGCAAGGGAGGGAATAAGAAGCATGCGGTATCAACGCCCACGCTCCAAGCACCCTCTCAACAAATACGAGCAACACCACGACCGACGTCGGCGCTACGACGCGGATGATGAAAGGAATTTCCGGTCGATGCCGAGGTCGGAAGGTACCGCCAACATGGTAGAAGCAACGACGGGTACGATCGTCGCGCCGAAGGAAGGCCAAGGGGCGAGTGACATGGATAAGCACTGGGACTGCCCGTTCTTCAAACATTCGTTGGGACTCGGGAATGAGCCGATTGCCAACAATCGAGGACTGCCCGAGAATGCAAACAAAGGAAGAAGGGTGCCGCTAACGTGTACGTGTTCAGCCGGCTAGGGCCTTTCCCGCATCGGAACAAGCGTGCTTGAGTCCCCTCGGATGGAAGATCTCGAGGAGCTAGAGGACGGTGGTGAAGAATACAAATATCATCAGCCCGGATGGGGCCACGATGGGCTCGGCCGTTCCCGGAAGCAAAGAGTCCGGCGTACGCGTGGGTTGGAAGAAGGCTGAAAGATTATACTGCGCACGTTAAGGAAGGCACGGCCTGATCCGGCCGCCAAAATTCTGCGAACCACTGGACGAGGAAGGTCAGCCACAAAGAAAAGAGTGGCGCCCCGAACGAGAGAAAAGCCGATGATGAAACATCGGGCTGGCACAAATATGGTGTTTATCCTCCCTTCGGAGTTCGGTGCTCCGAGGATTAGATGAGACATCCGTGGCACAACTTGATTGCGGCCCACGGCCGGTTATCTTTGAGAAGCCACGAGAAAGGAGCTACGAGGCATACGAAGGCCACTGTACTTACGAGGGTATATCGATGGGAGGCACTGTAAATAAGATCTTTGGTGGACACGGAGCGGCGATTAACATCATGCCGTACTCTATGCTACGTCGGGCTGGGACGCTCGAGTTCGGATCTAATCAAGACCAACGTAACGTTGAGCGACTTCAACGGCCAAGCGTGCGAGGCACAAGGAGTTACGAACGTGGATCGACCGTAGGAAGAAAAACTATCCCTACGACGTTCTTCATCGTTGATAGCACGAGCGGTTATCTTTGTTTCTTTGGGAAGAGATTGGATCCACGCCAGCTGCTGCATTCCCTCCACGATGCACCAATGCATAATACAGTGGGATGGTGATGAGGTAGAGGTCGTCCAAGCCGATGACTCGGCCGAAGTTTCAACGGCTGGCATGAACGCATGGGAAGCGGCAGGCCAAGAACCCCTCTCAGGCATCAACTTGGACGACTGCGAGCGCATCGATGTGACAAAGGGAAGGGTTAAGCTAGTTTTATCCACGGGCCTGACCATGTAGTTGAAGCCAAGCGATGTGCAAGTTGGCGAGGCTGATCCTTGTGATCGGCCCCAAGGGTCTATGAAGGAGCATTACAAAACCTTCATCGAGCAAACAACGTGGAGGCCGATTCCGATGTCGGCCGTGAATATCCTCACCATCCATACTGCACTGGGTTCAACACATTCACGGTCCAACGGAGCCGATGTCATCAATTCTCTTGACAGAATCGGCTCGGGGGGGCGCCCAAGTGGATAAAACACGAGGATATGCAGTAGAAGAGTCTCATCCTTTGATGGTGGATATTGGAGTATGGGGCCGATACACAAGTCGGCCGAAAAAATTCGAAGATTTTCAAGAATAGCCGATGCACAGACATCGACTTAAGAACAGGGGGCTAGTTCCCTCCAAGAGATATTGCGCCCAGAATCTGGAGGGCGTCAGAAATGCGAAGACGTTCTCACCGGAAGTTGCTTCAGCCTGCCAAAGATGATGAGCTGATCTGATCTGCAAGGCGCAAGGTTTGGACTGAAGAAGCTCGGGGGAGGGCGGCTCGCCCTGAAATTCCCTCACTCTAAAGAGCCGATTTTGTTGAATCGGTTGATACGGCGTTGCGAGTTGGAAACCAAGGATGATTGACGTGATCAGCTCGCTGCTATTCTCACCCGACTAAGGCCCGGGGGGCAGCTCACCTTGAAGGTTCTCTGCTCCGGGGAGCCGATTTCGTTGGAATCGGCTAAACTCTGCACCACAAGTTACCCGAAGAATGGTGCTTATGTTGCAAAATTATCATAGCCTGCTTGGATCGGTTGTATGGACCCTCGACGGAAGGGAGGTGATCGGCTGGTGGCCCTGCGAGGATAGCTCTCTTGGACAAGGTTGAGCCCGCCCCGAAATCTCAACGGTGATGATCCATTCTTTATCCTCGCCTTGGCTGAGACTCGGGGGGCAGCTCGCCCTCGAGGTTTAACCAACTCTGTCGAAGTGGGCTCACTCTTCGTGACGGCTCGTTCAAAAGACGGTGATTGTTGTAGAAGGAAGCCTGCCGGAGCTGAGCGAGCGAGAATTCGGAGAGGATAATTTAAAGGAGACCGACATTATTTCGGGAGTTTTGCCGCTAAGTTCAACATGCCATCTTGAGAGATCTGCGGATTTGCGCGATTAGGGCTTGGCCTTGTTTGGCAAGGAGTTTGGGTGCGGGTGGATCTATCTCGAAATCTATCGTGAGAGACCGATGCGATGCCATCGGCTTGTTGGGCATTGTCCGGTTTGGCAATCGGCGAGAATCGGAACGAAAGACAATCGGCTAAATTATCATAAAGGGAATCGGCAAAATCGAGTTGGGGAATTTCTTCATTGATAAGCCAGATTTCTTACATAGAAGAGCTGATTGCTCTCAAAAGGAAATACCGAGGGGATACATTGCCCCGTCTGCTACTGCTAGCCCTATGCTAAGACCCTATCTAGGGGCCGCTGCTGCCCTCGTCGTCGTCGTCGCCGTCGTCGCCACTGCCGGCGCTGCTCCCTGCCGGCTCGTCATCGCTGCTCCAGCGGCCGCCGATAGGACCCTCGTCGTCTTCATCCTCTTCGTCAGCGTCGTCGTCCCTGTCGACGTCGCTGAAGTTCCCGGGCCGGAGGTGGCGGCGTTTGGCCGGCGGCTCGTCGGAGGAGCTGTCTTCATCCTCCTCCTCCTCTTCCTCCTCCTTCACCTCCTCGGAGGTGGTGAAGTCCGCCCGGGAGAGGCGGTCGTCTTCGCTCTCCTCCACCACTTCCTCGTCGGCAAGGAAGCGGAGGTCGCTCTCCCCGTCGGTGTGGGATTTGTCATCCTCGGACCTGACGGAGGAGTCATGGTCCTCTTTGTCCCACTTCGTTGGGGCGAGGATGTCGTACGCCGCTTGCGTACCCCACGAGGGCGTCGACTCTCGGATGGGAGAGGACACGTGGGAAAGATCCGACGAAGAAGAAGAGGAAGAGGAAGAGGACATGGTTGCGAGGGAGGGTTTTTGGAGTGCTACTTGCGGAAGGGGTAAAGAGGAGAAGCTGTTCGATGCGGCTAAATAAAAGGAGGTGGGGGTTTTTAATTTCCGAGCAGTTCTCGAGGACATGGTGCCAAAGCTGTCAAATCGTGCGAGAGAAGTTGGGAAGGCAAGTCGTCATGATGAGGCATCTTGCGGCAGTTCCGCTCTGCCGTGACACGACCCCTACGAGGAGAAAACGAGTGGTTTTGAAATTATCATTACCAAAACCGGGGGGCATGTGTTATCACCGGATTTTGGCTAAATCGGGAGGTGGGCCGCGATCAAGATGGGCTTGGAAGATTACATATGGAAGATCTATGAAGCGGCCTTGCACGGAGAATTTGGGCTAGTTAGCCCGTGTATCTTAATATAATAGATTGTTATCGATTTAGAAGTTAGAGTTTATCTCGTGCACGGTTTAGTGCACGCCCTCATTAGAAAGTCCATTTGGACTATAAATATGTATCTAGGGTTTATGGAATAAACAACAACTCACGTTCAACCCCAAAACAAACCAATCTCGGCGCATCGCCAACTCCTTCGTCTCGAGGGTTTCTATCGGGTAAGCGACATGCTGCCTAGATCGCATCTTGCGATCTAGGCAGCACTAAGCCACGTTGTTCATGCGTTGCTCGTCTTGAAGCGCTTTTGATGGCGAGCAACGTAGTTATCATTAGATGTGTTAGGGTTAGCATTGTTCTTCGTTTAAGCATGCTTACGTAGTGCAACCCTTGCATATCTAGCCGCCCTCACGCCTATCTCGGGTGTGGGGGCGGCACCCGCTTGATCATTATTTAGTAGATCTGATCCGTTACGATTGCTCCTTGTTCTACAAGGATTAGTTTAATATACTGCAATAGTTAGGCCTTACAAAGGGGGAGGATCCGGTGGCACGTAGGGTGGCGTTCGCAAGTCCTAAACGGGATGTTCGAGGATCAACTTCATGTTGGTTTTAGGCCTTGTTTAGGATCGGCTTACGAGCACCGTGCGTGGCCGCGAGGCCCAACTCGGAGTAGGATGATCCGATTATGCGGTGAAAACCCTAAATCGTCGTAGATCTCATTAGCTTCATCTTGATCAAGCAGGACCACCAAGTATTCGTGCACCCCGTACGAATCATGGGTGGATCGGCTCTTTGAGCCGATTCACGGGATAACTCGAGAGCCGATCGAGGCTCGTATTTAATGTTTACATGTATGCCCTGCGAGGAAACTAAGCGAGGCATCCCCATCACCTTCCTGACCAGGTATAGGTCAGGTGGCACGCCCTTGCACTTCGCATCGCCGCGTGTGACCAGAAGAGCATTGCGGGCCGTCGCTCGGAGGGGTCTCAGCCAGCCGCAGCTCTAGGCTCTTCCCGGCTCTACGGTGTTGACAAGGCCGCTGCTCGCCGGTGGGTTTTGGCAGTCAACACCATCTTGATTTTCTCTTTCTAGTACAAGATAGCTCAATCATCCTTAATTCAAAACTTGGGATCGTCTACCCCCAGCTACATCCCTCTCTTAAACCCACTCATCCTTGTTGGTTTTGAGGCCATGTCGACCATCTGTGGTGACAGGCTTAAAATGTCCAGACTTTGGCAATTGATCTCTAAGCACCCACAACTGTTATTGTTGACTTCAATGCATGGATCTCATCTATGCAACATCCTCTTCAACCTCCACGTCTTGCATGACTCAGTCCATCCTTGCAACTCTTATATTCAACTTGAACTGGTATCCTATCCCAGGTTCCAGCACCAGATCACTTCTTCCTCTTCTACCTCTTGTTTTTATTTTTATCCAAGTTTAATCTTCACAAAACCAAGAGTGGGAATGATGGGTACATTTTGTAGCCACCATCTACCCTTGAGAACACCTCTCCCTAAATTAGTCTTCTCTCTCAAAAATCCTATTGATTTTCCTTCTCTAGATTTGATCACAAAACTACTTCTAGTTTTACTAAATCTTTTCAAGATATTTCTTCAAGGAAAACAAGGAACTGAAATGGGTTTTGTTTTCTCATCCCATTTCTACCTAGTACTGATTTCTAAAAACATTATTTTCTATCTTGCCTTATTTTCTAACAAAAGGCTTGTTTATGGTACCTATACCATTTCTTGATTACTTTAAATTTGAGAAAACTCTACTTCACTTGAGAAAGTAAGTAGAACATTTTGAACTCCTATGTTCCAACTAGTTCTCTCAACATTTTCAAACTCCATTCCACTTGAGAACATTCCCAATTGTCCCTAAACAATTGAGGTGTTCCATATACCTTTCAAATAAATCCTTTTTCAAATGTCAACCCTTGCACATATTATGCACACCTCTGATCTACCATATGGTATTCCCCCATTCTCCAATTCTTGATCAAAGGGATGATCATTTGATACTTTCAAATCACTCCCAATTGACCTCTTGTTTGAAGAACAAGTTATATTTCATCATACCCCTCTCAATTCTCTATTCTTTACCATCATCACCTTGACCTCATGAATTGAAGACTTATGTCACCATATTCATCCTTGTGAGTATATGGTTACTTCACTCACCATCCCTCTTAGCCTTGCTCTACCATTGTCTAAACCACCATCACCACCATCATCTTTTAGACACATCCTTTACTAGGTCAGGATGCCACCACCATCTACTTTAGCACCCTTGTGCATTGTTATCACTTTGCCTAAACTTCTATATATTTTTAAGTCACCATTTTTGCAAAATGTGAAACACTCAACTTTGGGTGTCATGCATGTGTGGAAATACTCTCTAGTTGCTCACTTGTGCATGGCCACGAAACTTGGCCGGCCATGCCATGCATGGCACACATGCATCATGCCTCTCCATCTCTCTCTCTCACACAATTACTCCACCTTGGGAAAACCTCTCTTTTCCTTGTCTCTTCCCAATGCCACTAATAATTTCAGCTTGGGTCAATTTTCCCTTCCCCAAGCCAGCCACCCACCTTGGCCAATCACAAAGGAGGCAGCCAACTCCCTCTCCCTCTATAAAAAGGCCTTGGCCGGCTACACCTCCACCTTTGGCTCTCATTTTTCACTTCCACTCCTTCCTCCACTCACTCCCATCCCTCTCCTATCTCTCCCCCACGAGCTGCTGCTCCCCCAAGCCTCCATGGCCGGCCATGGCCATGGAAAGGTCACCAAGATGAAGCTCCCTCCTCCCTCAAGCTTCCTCTCACCATGAGAGCATCTCTCTCACTCTCTTCTCCCCTAATCTTTGATGAGTCCAGCTCACTTTCTCCTTTCTCCTCTCACTAGATTGGATCTTGATGCAGGTGCATGTTGGTCCAAGCATGGAGAAGGTTGAGCTATCCTCAGATCTGAAGTTCTTGAGCAAAGTTCGTCCAAAACCTTGCAGTAATTTCTGTATCTTGCTGTTTCAGATTCTGGTACGAACTTGTAAAATCCGCCAAATCTTGTGTGCAGATCCAAATTGAGTGATTCAAAGTTCCACATATAGGTATTGAAAAGATCTACAACTTGGCGTTGGTCTCATCCTCAAATTCGTTACGGATTTTGCATGGTAAATAAAGTTCTGCAAACATGCAGAATCACTGTTTGTTAGATTTCTTCCGTTGTACAAAACCTTTTTGAGCAAACTCAACGGTGGGAGAAAGCCCTCTCCAGTACCTTCATTTTGGCGTTGGTTTCACTTCAAATGACTTCCTGAAATTGAAATGGTTCACAGATCAAGATCTGGACAGATCTGACTTTGTCGAATTAAACCAGGAGCTTGGAAAAGAATTTTGGAATGAAACCAACTGGATAAGAACCAGATTTTCAATACCTTTCAGATGCAGCTGACCTCATATTTTTATGTTTTATGTACGATTTGTGGTAAATTAAAATTGTTCTGTGTGTTCTGCAGACATGGCTGTTAGCTTTTAATTCATCAAAAATCCATTTTTGAACCTAATTGAGTGATTCCAATTCTGTAAGACTACTGAATGTTTTCTTAATCATCTCAGACAAGTTTCAAACCTTTATCTGTTCTGCAACTCCATAGTTAAAGCAAATGGTGAAAACATGCAGTAAACTTGTAAATCCATTTGTGAGAGTTTCAGAAACAATTTGAACCCAAATCCAATTGTCTATGCTTCTCTGTTTAATTACCTTTCAAATGCCGGTGGCCTTATATTTTTAGGATTTTTCTACGATTTATGGCTTACAGATCTTGTTTTCTGTACAGTCCGATTCAAAGAAATTTCTAAAATTGTAGGTTTAATATTTTTGGGTGATTCCAATTGGGTTAGTCTTGTATTAGTACTGGCTATCTAGGAAAAATATTATTAGTCTCTGGTCATACATATTTTTCGCTGTTAGTAATGTTTATGTGTGACATGCATTGTTGAAGCAAAACTTTTCGGTTTATTTAAAACCCTTGACCAACTCTTTTTAGTAGAGATGGGAAACCTTTGTTTTATGCTTGCAAAACAAAACCTCTGCAACCTAACATTAGCTCTTTTGTTTTGCTTAAGTTTTCAAATGATGTGGAATATGGTTTGCTTCCTATTTTGGATGTTGTGTAATGTGAACAAATTAAATTAGGAAAACTGTTTTCTACTTTTCCAAAAATGTTGAAAGTATGTTGTGAATGTTTGTGATGTCAAACTAATGCTCTTGTCCTCTTCATGATGTTATCTACCAGGGGATAATTGGTTTATACCATGGTGATAACCGAGAGAGGCAATTGCTAAGTCATGGCACTCTCATACCTTCACTAGGTAAATAGATTGGGTTATCTTTTAGTTGCTTTGTAGTATCTATAAGTCCTTAGTATGTTATACCTTGGCGATTGTTGAATGATGTCTTGTTGGTGCAATGTGATTGATTGTGTTCTTTTTATATTTTCCGGCGATAGATGCGAACAATTCCGGAGAAGAAGAAGAAGTGGAATCGGACAAGGATTTTATTTATATATGTTGTTGGAATTCTTATATTGATGGAGTTGAAGAAGTACAGGGACAAATAAGCCAAGGCAAGCCATCTTTTGATCTCTGATTCGGTGTCTAGTTGGATGTCATTTGTTGATGTCCAAAGCACCTCGGTTCTATGTGTGTTGTTCTCCTTATTATTGTCATCTATGTATGGTTGCTAGTGGAGTACTCCCTAGTGGTGATACTCCACTATTGTCGTTGTGATTATGGGATGCATGGTATCATGGTCGTGCTATTCCACTTGGTCATCTTTATGCTCAACTTGAGCATCTTCCCTCTCAAGATAGTAACTTACACCACCCTCACAACTTTTGTATTTTAGAGGTATCAATGTCATGATGTTGGTGTAATTCTCAACTTGAGAGGAGTATGCCGGGTACCCTATTGGAGAGTTGGTTGGGTAGTGATTCTCCACTATCCAAATTTTATAGTTAGTACCACAAATCTGAAAGTATAATCCTCTTTGTGTTGTCATCATACATGCTTATCTTAAGCGAGTATGATCCACCCATTACTCCTTTATATACCTTCTATGGCAAGATGACTCTCATCTCGGCCATAGTGCAATTCTAGTTCCACTCATGAAACTATAGGTTGGGAACCCCTCAAGGCTTACCTTGTTGTAAATGTTTTATGAAAACCTTGGGTGAGTTAACCCAAGCGTATGGTTTAAGAAAGCAAAGGATCTTGGTAAAGATGTTCGGAAAAGTGGTGTATGGCTGTTTGTTGAACAACCAAGGTGTTGTGGGAAAAATGGTTTTAAAAAGGAGCACTGCGTATAAGTGTACACTAGCCCAACTTTTATCGCGCAACCACTCTACCCTGGTGTGGGACGGGGCTTAGCCCGTAGTTTGTTGAAGCTGGCAGGAGCACCCTTCACAACTTTCTAGGGAGGGTCATGACGACCTCCGACGCCGGGTTGCGCTCTGGAGGAGGCAATACACTCGTCTTAACCGATAGCCGGACGATTACGAGGGTCTTCGTCATGGCGCCGGAGATACGCTCAAAAGGAGGTATGCTTGCCGGGGTGCCGGGAAGGGGTAAGCCCGCAGGGAAGGACTCGTGCCAGTGGAGATGGGCGAAAGGTTATGTCCGGGTATCCGTCGTGGCATATGTTGTTATGCGGGGATGATGCCCACACGATAGGTATCCGGATAGTTGTGGGGAAAGTGTGCAAACTCTGCAGAGTTAAATCTATTCGAATAGCCGCGTCCGCGGTCATGGACGGGTTGCAAAGGTCTACCTTTACCGGGGCTTGAGTTTTGTTTTGATAAATGCTTTGCAAAGAAAGTGTTGTGTTGGATGTACCGGAAGGGTACGGAAAGTGGGCGTGTGTTGACCATATGGAGATGGTCGTGGGGAAAAATTGAGACCAAGTGGGGAACTCTTTCCTAGTGTTTCATGTAGAGGCACTCTTCTTTAACAAAGATATAGAGATGTCATAGGACTTCCCTAGTATCCCCATCACCTGAGATGGCGGTATGCTAACTCTTCTTCAATAAAGATATAGATATGCCATAGCTATCTTTTGAAGTATCTTCCTCAATAAAGATATAGAGGTGTCATAGTATCACTTTAGTGTCTCCATCAATTGCGATGTCGGGATGCTATATCCACAAGAGAAACTGATTCTCTTTCACATGCTATATCCACAAGAGAAACTATTCTTCCTCTCTTGTCTCTTTTAGTTAGCTCTGTTAGCATCTTTCTTGATGGTTTGCGAGTACAATTCCAAATGTACTCACGGCTTTGTCCCCGGCTATTTACTTGGCCAGACTTGGAGGAACACGACGGATGAAGAAGGAGTTGGCGACGTCTATGCGAGCTAGGAACGTCTTCCCGGTCGGTTGCTCGTAGGGTTATGGCAGATGACTTGGGTACTGCCGCTGCTGAAGTGATGATGCTACTCTGATGTTTAGTTATGCCCTTCGAGGCTATTATGTAAAGGATGGTCATGTGACATCATTGTAATTTTCTTATTCCGCTTTGTAATGGATGGTGTAATTTGATATCAGTTCGGTTATGTGTTCACGACACACTGATCATGGGATCGTGAGCTGTATACATAACAGGGAATTTCGGACAGCTAGTCCGGGGTCCCCACATTTTCAAAATAAAAGCTCTAGCACAAAAATAGTAATCCATGCTTCCCTCTGCGAAGGGCCTATCTTTTACTTTATTGTTGAGTCAGTTTACCTATTCTCTCTATCTTAGAAGCAAACACTTGTGTCAACTGTGTTCATTGATTCTTACATGTTTACCTATTGCACTTGTTATATTACTTTGTGTTGACAACAATCCATGAGATATACATGTTACAAGTTGAAAGCAATTGCTTCAATGCCTTCTACTTTGAATCTATTGCTTTATGAGTTAACTCTTATGCAAGACTTATTGATGCTTGTCTTGAAAGTACTATTCATGAAAAGTCTTTGCTATATGATTCAGTTGTTTAATCATCATCTTTACCATTGCTTTGAATCACTTCATTCATCTCATATGCTTTACAATATTGTTGATCAAGATTATGTTGGTAGCATGTCACTTAAGAAATTATCCTTGTTATCGTTTACCTACTCGAGGGCGAGTAGGAACTAAGCTTGGGGATGCTTGATACGTCTCAAACGTATCTATAATTTCTTATGTTCCATGCTTGTTTTATGACAATACCTACATGTTTTGTTCACACTTTATATCGTTTTGATGCGTTTTCCGGAACTAACCTATTAACGAGATGCCGAAGTGCCAGTTCCTGTTTTCTGCTGTTTTTGGTTTCAGAAATCCTAGTAAGGAAATATTCTCGGAATTGGACGAAATCAACACCCAGCATCTTATAATTCCACGAAGCTTCCAGAACATCCGAGAGGGACCAGAGGAGAGCCACAGGGGGCCCACACAGGGTGGCGGCGCGGCCCATGGGGGGGGGCGCGCCCCCCTGTTGTGTGGCTGCCCCGTAACCCCTCCGACTCCGCCTCTTCGCCTATAAGAAGCCCCCTGACCTAAATCTCCGATACGGAAAAGCCACGATACAAGAAAAGTTCCAGAGCCGCCGCCATCGCGAAGCCAAGATTCGGGGGACAGGAGTCTCTGTTCCGGCACGCCGCCGGGACAGGGAAGTGCCCCCGGAAGGCATCTCCATCGACACCACCGCCATCTTCATCGCCGCTGCTGTCTCCTATGATGAGGAGGGTGTAGTTCTCCACCGGGGCTGAGGGCTCTACCGGTAGCTATGTGGTTAATCTCTCTCTGTACCCCAATACAATGATCTCAAGAATTGCTTTGCATGATTGAGATCCATATGATGAGCTTTGTATCGCTATTAGTCTATGTGCTACTCATGTGATGTTATTAAAGTAGTCTATTCCTCCTTCATGGTGTAATGGTGACAGTGTGTGCATCGTGTAGTTCTTGGCGTAGGTTATGATCATAATCTCTTGTAGGTTATGGAGTTAATTATTACTATGATAGTATTGATGTGATTTATTTCCCCTTCATAGTGTAAAGGTGACAAGTGTGTATGCTATGTTAGTACTCGGTTTAGATTGCAAAGATCTATTATGCTCTAAGGTTACTTAAACATGAATATCGAATGTTGTGGAGCTTGTTAACTCCGGCATTGAGGTGCTCTTGTAGCCCTACGCAACGAATGGTGTTCATTATCAAACAAGAGTATATGTAGCACAAAGGAAGAGAACTTATTTATTATGTGATCAATGTTGAGAGTGTCCACTAGTGAAAGTAGGATCCCTAGGCCTTGTTTCCACCACAAAGAATTGCTTCCCACGCCAGCAAGCTATTTTCTGGCACCGCTTGTTTACTGTTTTACTGCATCTTTACTTCTTGCAACATTACCACCATCTATACCACCTGTGTTTTACTATCTCTTCGCCGAACTAGTGCACCTATACATCTGACAAGTGTATTAGGTGTGTTGGGGACACAAGAGACTTCTTGTATTGTGATTGCAGGGGTTTCTTGAGAGGGATATCTTTGACCTCTTCCTCCCTGAGTTCGATAAACCTTGGGTGATCCACTTGAGGGAAACTTGCTGCTGTTCTACAAACCTCTGCTCTTGGAGGCCCAACACCGTCTACAAGAATAGAAGCACACATAGACATCACTGTATCATCCGACAAGTGGGCCCTACATCACAAGATTTCGAAGGGAATTCTCTGACTTCGCCTTTCCTGACTTTGGTTCATTGCCAGCCGGGTCCCGCATGCTGTGCGACCAACATTTCAGTGATTCAAAGTCAGGGAAATGTTAGAGAGGCAGGGTCAAAGAATATTTTCTCCAAGATGTGGTTCACAAGCTGAGAGTTTCGAGAGAGGAGGACTCCTGCGGAATCCTATGTGCACTTGTATCATCCGACAAGTGGGTCCTACATCACAAGATTTCGAAGCGGATTCTCTGACTTCGCCTTTCCTGAGTTTGGTTCATTACCAGTCGGGTCTCGCACAAGGTGCGACCCACATTTCAGTGATTCAAGGTCAGGTGTCGGGGGTGCTCCTCGACAATGCCCTTCGGTTGGGGCTTAGGGTTGATGGAATCCTGTAGGCTGATACGAACCATCGGTTAACAGACAAGTGGGGCGAGCAATTTACCCAGGTTCAGGGCCCTCGATGAGGTAACACCCCTACTTCCTGCCTGTCTGATCTTGATTATGAAAATATCGGGTTACAATGGGGTGCCGAAGGTTTCGGCTATGATCTCGTCGAGAGGCTAAGTGCTACGGCGACCTAGCTCTAGACTTCTGGTGGCTAAAGTTGCTAAGATTGATTGTGTCCCTCGGCAGCCCCTCTCCTGGCCTTTATATAGGAGGCCAGGTCTCAAGAGATGTCATGCAGGTACGACTAGGTTTACAAAAGACCTAGCTCTAAACTTTCCTTGTTCGGCTCCTCTTCGTCTTGTTCTTCAAGGAATCCTCTTCGGCACCGTCCTAGTGGCCCACCTTGCCATCGGGTATCTTCATGGGCCTCCAGTTGGGCCGCACAGGATAGGGCAACGTCGGTTACCCGAAGGGTAATGCCCACGTCAGTAGTCCCCGAGTGTCTAGCCGAAGATTTTTCGGGTAGACACTAAAGCATGCCTCCACCGAACGTTCTTCTGCCTTGATTGTTCTTGTCTATCTTGTAACAGCTTCATCATCTTTCATCGGGTGCGCGTCCAGCGCTCTCGATGGGAGTAGCCCCCGAGTCTAGATACGGATGCTTGCAATCCGTGTGTAGACTCAAGTTGTGCCACTCGAATGTCTTCTTCGCCGAAGTTTCTTGCAAGTCTTCATAGGTCATCCGATAGATGCATATCCGGGCTTGTACTTTTCAGTAAAGCTTGGACGCGTAAAGGATATGGAGTAACGTGCCCAGCTTTGCTGGTTAACTGCCGTTGGCAAAACAACGTTACTCTACTCAGAATCAAGTCCCCGGGCATGATCCTGGAATGCAAAAAAGTTTTGTCGGGTGCGCATCCAGCGCCCCGATGGGAGTAGCCCCCGAGTCTGGGCGCGGGCGCTTGCGACCGGGTGCAGACTCAAGCTAAGGATACCGCTCTTTTGTTTAAATACTTCTTTACACCCTTCTTTATGGAAAATTCTTCGAGTCTTCTTTTATCGGGTGCGCGTCCAGCGCTGCCGATCGGAGTAGCCCCCGAGTCTAGGTGCGGATGCTTGCAATCCATGCGTAGACTCAAGTTGACCACTCGACAGTTTCATTTCTTCGACTCCTCACTCAAACTTTTATGACGTCAGTGATGACTTCACCACTGTCGCAATCCTGACATGACAAGACACGACCTATTGGGCCCATCTTACTTCTGTGTGGTCCTGTTTTTAAGAAATGACTGCTTCTCGCGTGCGGTTACCAAAGCGTCTCCTCGATTCCCGTGATTTGTTGATGAAAAAGAGACTCTTTCAGCAAATTGGGGACGCGTGCATGTTCTATCCTTAGCTTTGTATCTTATAATTTATCGTTGCAAATCTTCTCCTCTTCACACACCATCATTGCATCCTTTTCTTCCTCATTCATCTCCTTCACTCAAAACTACTGCGCCGCCGCCGCCGAATCCAGATCTCTCGTGAATCTGCAAGATGGGGAAGAAGAAGATCTCCACCCTTGCTACTAGTGCTGCGAGCAGCGGCGTCGCCGCCAGATCTTCTCCAAACCCTCCGAAAAGGAGCGCCTCCCATCCTCCTCCTCCAGCTCCAGCGCCGCCAACGCCATCGAGTTCTATCGCTGGGTCCATCCCCGGCGATTGGCCTGCTTCCACCACCACGAAGCGTGATGAGAAGAAGGCTAAAAGCCTCGGATATATTCCTTCTGAAGAGGGGAATGTTATTCTCCCAGGTGCGATTTCACGGCTCAATCCTCCTGCTGGTTTTACCGTGATGTTCTTATCTTTTTTGCATCGAGGTCTTTTGCTTCCTGTTCACAAATTCCTTTGCCATCTTCTCCGAGTTTACGAGATCCAACTATGGCAGTTAACTCCCAACTCAATCCTCCATCTTCCTATCTTTATAACTCTATGCGAATCGTTCCTGGGCATCGAGCCACATTTGGCCTATGGAAGAAAATCTTCTTCGTGAAAAGGTACAATAGCAGTTTCGGTTCCTTCGTCATTGGTGGAGTTGGTTTCGTTGCTCGTAAAGAAGTTAATTACTTCAATTTCCCGATGAGGGAGTCTGTGCAAGGATGGAGGCTGAAGTGGTTCTATATTAGAGACTCCAACAGCTGAACTCCAACTTCCTCATTTTTCCGACGTCCTTGAAGCCAAGCCTAAACAATCTTGGAAAAATACCCTTTCTCTCGACGAAAAACCAGCAGTCGATAGATTATTTGCCAGATTCCTTCGGATCAAGGAAGACGATGGCCAAACCATGATAGGCACAGAGGTAGCCTCTGTGTTCTTGAGACGTCGAGTTCAGCCGATCATGGCCAGAGCCCACCCGATGTGGTTGTATTCGGGTCCTAAGGACGAGACTCGGATAAATGCTGCCGAATTATCTGAAAAATAGCTACTTGACGAAGTTCGTCGCCTTACTCACTTCAGCCAGGAAGATTCGATCCCTCTCACATCTTCCCATGTACCTTTTGACGTTGATCACGCGCCAACCGAGGTAATTTCTTTCTTTCACACTCTCATTGTGTTGTTTTTCTTGATAATCACGACTGCCATTGTACTTATTTGTTTTACCTTCAACAGAATCTCATAGATCCTGATTACTTGCAAGACCTGCCGAACGATACTTCCGAGAGGGGAGACTCCTCAGTCCCCGTGGGGTCTCATACTGGGGGAAATGCAAGCTCGGAAGCCGAACATGCTGACCCAATAAACCCTGAAGACATCCTTATTGATCCCAAATCTGCAGCCAACGATATTAGCAACATAGCGAGATCAATGTACGATGACGACGCTGATCACGCTGCCTTTGTTGATGCAGCTGCGGAGGAAGCCGAAGCGCTGCCTTCGAAGAGGTCATCCGGCGGCTTTGCCGATGAAGATGATCTTTGGGATCTGTAAGTCCTTGCTTTTTCTTCAAAACCTACATTTTTTCCTTTGCTATCCTCTGTTTTGACTCCGTCAACTATTTACTTCTGTAGTGGAGAAGACTTCATCGAGCCTCCACCCAAAAAGTCTAAAATCGGCGCTGCCCCATCGGATCTTGCAGCTTCCGAGGCTTCGGCCTCTGCTACAATCCCCGCAGCCCAAATATCGACTGCTTCTTCCCTTTCCAAGGGGAAAAATATTCCTTCAGCTGCTGCTGCCGCAATTCCTCCTTCAGGAAAACCCGTAAGTCTTTTCTTTCTTTGAATCCAATAGCTCTTCAGATAAACCTTGAGTATTCAGCCAATAAAACTTTTCCTTTAAGGACTTGCAAGCTGTTATATCTTCCTTGGAATCTTTCGCCTCCCAATATGCTTCTTTGGAGGTCGACAAGGCTCAGCTGCAGAAGGAGGTCGAATCCTCCTCCTCGAAATTGGAAGGCGCAATTAAAATTGCTGCCGAAGCTCGTGCAGAAATTGACGCTTTGAAAGGGGAACTGGGGGAGCTGAAGAGGAGGCTGAAGGACAAAGAAACAGCCAGGCTTACTGCCGAAGCTCGGGTGATGGAGAAGGATGATATTCTCCGCCAATCCTCCCTGGCTTTGCTCAGTAATCCTCTTTTTGTGCCCTTCTCGATTATTGCTTTTGCAAACATTGATTCTTTTGTTAATGTCTTTCTTCACGCCTCATCCTTCTCAGGAGCTGCTGATATCCCTGCTGAGGCTCTGGACAAGGTCCCGAACAATTCTCCGTCAAACACTATGTCGATGATGCTTGCGTCTCATCAGCTTGTTCAGGACCTTCTTCAGAAGGGCAAGGGAGCCATGGCGCGGATCCATTTGATGATTTTCCCCAAGATTAGTCAAGATAAGACTTCGGGGCAGCTGTTCGACGCTTTTGCCGTCAACACCAAGGAGGTTATGGAGGTATTCAAACGTACTTCGCGTACCTATGGTGCCCTCCTAGCTTTCCAACTTATGATGGGTCATGGCTTCAAAGCTAATATTGAAGAGATGTCCAAGGAGCTTCCGAGGGGACCCGACGGAAAATTCGTCGATCTGAGTACCTTTAAAGCTTCGGCTCTTACATGTGCTCGCCAGCTCCTTGAGTTAGTCGAGGCAAAGAAATCATCAACATGTCCCAGTTTATTAAACCAGACCCAAGCCCCCTGAGCCTTGTAATTTTGCTTGATCAAAAAGATGTCTTGTCATAAAACTTTACGCGGTTGTAATGAACTTCATGCTGGCAATGTTGCCAGCATATCCTTGCTAGAATATTTTTATTCCTATGCTCCCGATGGGAGTAATTTCCAATGTGGACTCCATGTAATCCGTCGTGCCTTTGAACAATATTTTGCTGGTTTACCCTGTGCCTACTTTTGTCGATGACTCCTCGGGTGCTGTCCCTGAAAGTGATCGACTCCAGCGCATGAAGGACCTTATCGCGCAGATGGAGAAAGATATGCGCAGAATTTATGCCTTAGCTGCTATTATCAATAAGAAAAATAAGATTGCCGCAGATGCTGAGCGCTACGCGCTTACTGAATTGTACAAGGCTACCAAAAGTTTGAACTGTAAGTGCCCCGGCTCTCTTGCTCTTTGCTGTTTCGTGAAAAGTACTTTCTCATCTTCTGCTGGTTCCTTTGCTAGTCATAGCTCTGAACAAGGCTGAAGAAAGAAAGCGTATACATGAGCATGTAAACGCACGGATCCAGCTATCATCAGCAGACGAAGTTTTCTGGAGGGAACAATCGAAGGCATCGACTGTCGCGAAGTTCCAAGACCGGATCCAACAAGTGCATCGTTTCTTCGACAAGTGCTACAAGGGGCTGAGAGTAATATGGAAGACGATGTTTCCTTTGAACGCGGTCCCTCCCACGCTGTTGACTTTAATGTCAGAATTCAGCAATGCCAAGAAGATCCGAGACTTGGTGTGTGCTCAGGTTTTTGCGGGAGCTAGATTTACACTTGCCCTCGTCCTTGCGCGTTATCCCTCTGCAAACCTGTTGTCCATCGCCAATGCAGTGGGTGATTTGGAGCCTATGTACCCGAAGGTGATACTGCATGCCAATATAATTGTCGACAGGCTAGAAAAGGACTCGAAGGCACCTGAAGAAAAAGAGACTCCGCAAGGATAATTCAGGGTCATGCTCCTACTGTAAATAGAAGACTTTGGTTTCTTACTACATCCGAGTATTTGGGTTTTTAAGTTTAAACTACTTTTATTGGTACGTGCATGTACATGCATTTTTACCATCTTAGTGCCGTTGGCAAATTTTGAAGGAGCAAATCTTAATTACTCGTTTAAGCGGATGTGTATTCGTTGGTCAGCAAATTGTTTGAGTGATCAGCTCGTGTTGCGGGTCTTGCTAAACCCGTTGTATGTGCATCTTTGCTTTCAACCGATGCATGTCTTGATAGCAGCTCCCGAATATATCGGGAACACTAATTCTGTCGATGACTCCGTCGTTCATTGGTACTTCCATAAGCAAAGTGCCGAACGTGGGTCGTTAGTATATGTGTTTCACGTCCCTTGCTATGTACGGCACTCGTTGAGGCATCTTATAGCGAAAAGACAAGAGCTGGGTCCTCGTTGTTTTCGCATCCTTTAGCACTCGTAATTTCATATGATTTTTTGGGGTGCAATCTTTGGACGTGTTCTTCATTGCCCTAACGTTCACCGAAATATGCAAACGAGGCTCATGATGACATGGTTCGGGTGTTCTGAACTACTGCAATGCTTTTCAAGAAAACAAAACTTAAGTTCTCAATAATAAAGTAAGCAAGGGACTAAGGGGCGAAAAGGAGCCCTGTTGAAAAGAAAAGAAAAACTAAATGCTACCCATCCGCTTAAGCGAGAGGAGGGTTCTTCTTATCTTCTGGCATGATCACCGCGTCAGCGATTTCGGAAGCGTCATTGGTTTCGCCAGGGTCCTGGCAGTGATTGCCAGCGTTTTGTGTTCTTCTAAGGTAAGATCAGCTGGCTTCTTCTTCGTCTTCCTGATGCGTTCATCTTCCTTGCTATCACGTGCCGACGATTTTGAAGGGAGATCGATAGCCTCCTGCATGAGCCCAAACTTTGCAGCGATCCTTTGGAAATCGCGATCACAATTATCCGAGCGTGAAAAACTTCCATAGACTGTGATGTTTGTCCCGTTGTTCACAGGCATTTTCAGCTTGAGGTATGCAAAGTGCGGCACAGCCATGAACTTGGCATAAGCTGATCTTCCGAGTATAGCATTGTACTGTGATTCCCAATTGACCACCTCGAACTCGATCTTTTCTTTCCTGAAGTTGTCGGGTTTACCAAAGACGACGTTCAGGTACACTTTGCCAATAGAGTACGCCGGTGAGGTTGGGAGGATCCCATGAAAACAGGTATCTGTCTCTTCTAGCATCCTCATCGTAATTCCCATAGTTTTAATCGTGTCGAGGAATATCAGGTTTAGCCCGCTTCCACCATCGATAAAAACTTTGCTCATCTTAAATCCTCCAATTTGCGCCTCGACTACTAGCGCAGCATGTCCTGGCTTTGGGATTGTCATCGGGTGATCTGCCCTATCGAACGTGATACTCTGAGATGACCAGTCGATATACTCAGGGATATTGGCCATGATGCTTTCCGCCAGGTTGATTTCTTGGGTGAGCTTCTTCATCTCCCTCCTCGAAACACCAGTCCTGTGAATCATGCTCATTTGCCCACGAGGCAGTGGAAAGGAATCATTAGGGTTGTGGGGCTGAACCTGCTGGACCTGATGCTGAGGTGGAGGTGGCGGTGGTGGCGTTTGCTACTGCTGAATGAGCTTCTGCATCTCGATGAACTGTCGACAATCTCTGAGCAAGTGGCTTGATTTCTTTTTATTGTCTTTGGAGTCGATGTACGCATGCAGATAGCAAGGTGTGTTTATCTGCTCAGCGAAGGGTAGCTCGGGGGTCCTCTGAGGTCGTGGCTTGTAGTTGCTACGGTTCCCAGAGTTGCTCCGATTGCCGTCATGTCGATCATCTCGCCTATCGTCATACCGATCATCTTGCCGATCGGAATATCCAGCGGCTACCAAGTTGTTGTCGTCGTAGTTGCGGTCCTTTCTCTTCTTGCGACGATCCCTGCGACCACCCGAATCATTCTTCGGCTGATCGTCGTCCTCGTCGTCACTGCGCTGTCGCGGTCTTCGTACATTGTCTTCGCCATCGGCCCAGCTGTTGGCGATTTACATTAACTTGGTTATGGTTTTCGGCTTCTTGCGCCCGAGTTCTTCTATGTACGTTTCACGTCGGATGCCGTCGCTGAAGGCATCGATTGCTCTGTCAACAGAAACGTCTTCGGCAGCGTTCAGGAGTTTGGTGAACATGCCGATGTATGCACGCATCGACTCCTCCTGTTTCTGCTGGCAATGCCGTAGCTCCTCGATCCCAACTGGCCTTTTGTACGTCGCTTGGAAGTTGGCGACGAAAGCGTCCACCAGGTCGTCCCATGATTTGATGGATCCCTTCGGCAGACCTCTCAGCCAGGCCCGTGCCGAATCTTTCAGGTAAAGCTGCAGGCATTGCATGGCTGCTATCTGGTTTCCTTTGTGTAAGATTACAGTCTGTAGGTAATCGTCTATCCATGACCTTGGCTCCTGCTGCCCGTCATACTTCGCAGCGTCAATAGGGGTAGGTTTGAACTTCTTGGGTGGTGATACGTCTCAAACGTATCTATAATTTCTTATGTTCCATGCTACTTTTATGATGATACTCACATGTTTTATACACATTATATGTCATTATTATGCATTTTCCGGCACTAACCTATTGACGAGATGCCGAAGAGCCGATTGCTTGTTTTCTGCTGTTTTTGGTTTCAGAAATCCTACAAAGGAAATATTCTCGGAATTGGACGAAATCAACGCCCAGGGGCTTATTTTTCCACGAAGCTTCCAGAAGACCGAGGGAGATACGAAGTGGGGCCACGAGGCGACGCCACACTAGGGCGCGTGGCCCAGGTCCTGGCCGCGCGACCCTGTTGTGTGGGTGCCTCGTGACTCCTCCGACTCCGCCCTTCCGCCTACTTAAAGTCTTTGTCGCGAAACCCTCTGTACCGAGAGCCACGATATGGAAAACCTTACTGTGACGCCGCTGCCGCCAATCCCATCTCGGGGGATTCAGGAGATCGCCTCCGGCACCCTGCCGGAGAGGGGAATCATCTCCGGAGGACTCTTCATCGCCATGATCGCCTCCGGATCGATGTGTGAGTAGTTCACCCCTGGACTATGGGTCCATAGCAGTAGCTAGATGGTCGTCTTCTCCTAATTGTGCTATCATGTTAGATCTTGTGAGCTACCTATCATGATCAAGATCGTCTATTTGTAATCCTACATGTTGTGTTTGTTGGGATCCGATGAATATTGAATACTATGTCAAGTTGATTATCAATCTATCATATGAGTTGTTTATGTTCTTGCATGCTCTCCGTTGCTAGTAGAGGCTCTGGCCAAGTTGATCCTTGTAACTCCAAGAGGGAGTATTTATGCTCGATAGTGGGTTCATGCCTCCATTAAATCTGGGACAGTGACAGAAAGTTCTAAGGTTGTGGATGTGCTGTTGCCACTAGGGATAAAACATCGATGCTTTATCTAAGGATATTTGTGTTGATTACATTACGCACCATACTTAATGCAATTTTCTGTTGCTTGCAACTTAATACCAGAAGGGGTTCGTATGATAACCTGAAAGTGGACTTTTTAGGCATAGATGCATGCTGGATAGCGGTCTATGTACTTTGTCGTAATGCCCTGATTAAATCTCATAGTACTCACCATGATATATGTATGTGCATTGTTATGCCTTCTTTATTTGTCAATTGCCCAACTGTAATTCGTTCACCCAACATGCTATTTATCTTATGGGAGAGACACCACTAGTGAACTGTGGACCCCGGTCCATTCTTTACATCTGAAATACAATCTACTGCAATTGTTCTTTACTGTTCTTTGCAAACAAACATCACCTTCCACTCAATACGTTTAATCCTTTGTTTTCAGCAAGCCGGTGAGATTGACAACCTCACTGTTACGTTGGGACAAAGTATCTTGATTGTGTTGTGCAGGTTCCACGTTGGCGCCGGTTTCACTGGTGTTGCGCCGCACTACATTCCTCCACCAACAACCTTCACGTGCTTCTTGGCTCCTACTGGGTTCGATAACCTTGGTTTCTTTCCGAGGGAAAACTTGCTGCTGTACGCATCACACCTTCCTCTTGGGGTTCCCAACGGACGTGTGCTTCACGCGTTATCAAGCTCTTTTTCTGGCGCCGTTGCCGGGGAGATCAAGACACGCTGCAAGGGGAGTCTCCACTTCCAATCTCTTTACTTTGTTTTTGTCTTGCTTTGCTTTACTTTATTTTATTTACTACTTTGTTTGCTGCACTAAAACAAAACACAAAAAAAATTAGTTGCTAGTTTTACTTTATTTACTATCTTGTTTGCGTTCTCTATATTAAAAACACAAAAAATTAGTTACTTGCATTTACTTTATTTAGTTTGCTTTATTTACTACTGTTAAAATGAATAATCCTGAAAACACTAAGTTGTGTGACTTCACTAGCACAAATAATAATGATTTCCTATGCACACCTATTGCTCCACCTGCTACTACAGCAGAATTCTTTGAAATTAAACCTGCTTTACTGAATCTTGTTATGAGAGAGAAATTTTCGGGTGTTAGTTCTGATGATGCTGCTGCCCATCTTAATAATTTTATTGAACTTTGTGAAATGCAAAAGTATAAGGATGTAGATGGTGATATTATAAAACTGAAATTGTTTCCTTTCTCATTAAGAGGAAGAGCTAAAGATTGGTTGCTATCTTTGCCTAAGAATAGTATTGATTCATGGACTAAATGTAAGGATGCTTTTATTGGTAGATATTATCCTCCCGCTAAAATTATATCTTTGAGAAGTAGCATAATGAATTTTAAGCAATTAAATAATGAACATGTTGCTCAAGCATGGGAGAGAATGAAATCTTTGGTGAAGAATTGCCCAACCCATGGACTAACTACTTGGATGATCATCCAAACCTTTTATGCAGGACTGAATTTTTCTTCGCGGAACTTATTCGATTCAGCTGCTGGAGGTACCTTTATGTCCATCACTTTGGGGCGGCGACAAAGCTTCTTGATGATATGATGATAAATTACTCTGAATGGCACACTGAAAGGGCTCCACAAGGTAAGAAGGTAAATTCTGTCGAAGAAACCTCCTCCTTGAGTGATAAGATTGATGTGATTATGTCTATGCTTGTGAATGGTAGATCTAATGTTGATCCAAATAATGTTCCTTTAGCTTCATTGGTTGCTCAAGAAGAGAATGTTGATGTGAATTTCATTAAAAATAATAATTTCAACAACAATGCTTATAGGAATAATTCTGGTAACAACTATAGGCCATATCCTTCTAATAATAGTAATGGTTATGGTAATTCTTACAACAATAATAGGAATGTACCCTCTGGTCTTGAAGCCATGCTTAAAGAATTTATTAGTACACAAACTGCTTTTAACAAATCTGTTGAGGAAAAGCTTGATAAAATTGATATTCTTGCCTCTAAGGTTGATAGACTTGCCTCTGATGTTGATCTTTTAAAATTGAAAGTTATGCCTAATAAGGATAATGATAATAAGATTGTTACTACAGCAAATGCCATCCAAGTTCGAATTAATGAAAATATTAGATTGATGGCTGAATTGCATGCTAGGTGGGAAAGAGAAGAAAATGAAAAACTTGCTAAAGAGAATAATGTAGCTAAAGTTTGAACTATTACCACCACTAGTAATGTTGATGCCTCACATGTTGCTAAACCTCCTACTATCAATGGTAAAATAATTGGTGTTGGCAATGTTTCTACTCCTAGTGCAAAGCGTACAAAACTGCCTGAAACTGCTAAAACTGCTGAAACTGCTTGTGATAAAACTGCTGAAATTTTTCAAAATATTGGGGACAATGATCCCATTGCTGTAGATCATAATGGTTTAGATTTTGATGGTTGTAACATTTCTGAAGTTATAAAGTTCTTACAAAAACTTTCTAGAAGTCCTAATGCTAGTGCTATAAATTTGGCCTTTACAAAACATATTACAAATGCTCTCATAAAAGCTAGAGAAGAGAAACTAAAATGTGAAACTTCTATTCCTAGGAAGTTAGAAGATGGTTGGGAGCCCATAATTAAGATGAGGGTCAATGATTTTGATTGTAATGCTTTATGTGATCTTGGTGCAAGTATTTCTGTTATGCCCAAGAAACTCTATGATATGCTTTACTTGCCACCATTGAAAAATTGTTATTTGGATGTTAATCTTGCTGATAATGCTACGAAGAAACCTATGGGGAGAATTGATAATGTTCGTATTATGGTTAACAATAACCTTGTCCCCGTTGATTTTGTTGTCTTGGATATTGAATGCAATGCATCTTGTCCCATTATATTGGGAAGACCTTTTCTTCGAACTGTTGGTGCTATTATTGATATGAAGGAAGGTAATATTAAATATCAATTTCCTCTCAAGAAAGGTATGGAACACTTCCCTAGAAAAAGAATGAAGTTACCTTATGATTCTATTATTAGAACAAATTATGATGTCGATGCTTCATCTCTTGATAATGCTTGATTCACACTTTCGGCGCCTAGCTGAAAGGCGTTAAAGAAAAGCGCTTATGGGAGACAACCCATGATTTTACTACAACACTTTTGTTTTATATTTGAGTCTTGGAAGTTGTTACTACTGTAGCAACCTCTCCTTATCTTTATTTTATTGCATTGTTGTGCCAAGTAAAGTCTTTGATAGTAAAGTCAAATACTAGATTTGGATTACTGCGCAGAAACAGATTTCTTGCTGTCACGAATCTAGGCAGGGTTCTCTGTAGGTAACTCAGAAAAATCTGCAAATTTACGTGCGTGATCCTCAGATATGTACGCAACTTTCATTCAATTTGAGCATTTTTATCTGAGCAAGTTAAGTGCCTCTGTAAAATTCGTCTTTACGGACTGTTCTGTTTTGACAGATTCTGCCTTTTGTTTCGCATTGCCTGTTTTGCTATGTTTGATGGATTTCTTTGTTCCATTAACTTTCAGTAGCTTTGTGCAATGTCCAGAAGTGTTAAAAATAATTATGTCACCTCTGAATATGTGAATTTTTGATTATGCACTAACCCTCTAATGAGTTTGTTTCGAGTTTGGTGTGGAGGAATTTTTCAAGGGTCAAGAGAGGAGGATGATACAATATGATCAAGAAGAGTGAAAAGTCTAAGCTTGGGGATGCTCCCGTGGTTCATCCCTGCATATTTCGAGAAGACTCAAGCATCTAAGCTTGGGGATGCCCAAGGCATCCCCTTCTTCATCGACAACATTATCAGGTTCTTCTAGTGAAACTATATTTTTATTCCGTCACATCTTATGTACATTACTTGGAGCGTCTGTTTGCTTTTGTTTTTGTTTGAATAAACTCGGATCCTAGCATTCTTTATATGGGAGAGAGACACGCTCCGCTGTTTCGTATGAACACATATGTTCTTAGCTTTATTCTTAATGTTCATTGTGAAGGTTGAACTACTTCGTTCATTGATATATGGTTGGAAACGGAAAATGCCGCATGTGGTAATTGGTATAATGTCTTGAATAAGTTGATACTTGGCAATTGTTGTGCTCACATAGATCATGTTTAAGCTCTTGCATCATGTACTTTGCACCTATTAATGAAGAACTACATAGAGCTTGTTAAAATTTGGTTTGCATGATTGGTCTCTCTAAGGTCTAGATATTTTATGGTTAAGGTGTTTGAACAACAAGGAAGACAGTGTAGAGTCTTATAATGCTTGCAATATGTTCTTATGTAAGTTTTGCTGTACCGGTTCATACTTGTGTTTGCTTCAAACAACCTTGCTAGCCAAAGCCTTGTACTGAGAGGAAATACTTCTCGTGCATCCAAAACCTTGAGCCAACACCTATGCCATTTGTGTCCACCATACCTACCTACTACATGGTATTTTTCTGCCATTCCAAGTAAATACTTCATGTGCTACCTTTAAACAATTCAAAATTTATTACCTCTTATTTGTGTCAATGTTTTATAGCTCATGAGGAAGTATGTGGTGTTTTATCTTTCGATCTTGTCATTTACTTCGGACAGACTTTCACCAATGGACTAGTGGCTCATCCGCTTATCCAATAATTTTGCAAAAAGAGCTGGCAATGGGGTTCCCAGCCCCAATTAATTAACTTGCATTAATAATTCTCTTCACATGCTTTGCCCTGATCAATCAGTGAGCAACTTAATTTTGCAAAAAGAAAAAGAAAAGAAAATAATATAGACACTCCTCCATGGTATGAGATTGTTGGAAGGCACACGAGGATTCGGTTAGCCATGGCTTGAGAAAGGAAAGGTGGGGAGGAGTGTCATCCGTAAATAATAAATGCATGTGTAAACAAAAGAGAAGAGGGATGATCTACCATGGTGGTAGAAATAACGTCCTTCATGGGAGCCGCTCTTGAAAGTCTGGTTGATAAGGTAGTTAGAGTACCCATTACCATTCGTTGAAAACAACAAACACCTCTCAAAACTTTACTTTTATGCTCTCTATATGATTTCAAAACTTGAAAAGCTCTAGCACATGATTTAATCCCTGCTTCCCTCTGCGAAGGGCCATTCTTTTACTTTATTGTTGAGTCAGTTTACCTACTTCCTTCCATCTTAGAAGCAAACACTTGTGTTAACTGTGTGCATTGATTCCTACATATTTGCTTATTTGCATTCATCATATTACTTTGTGTTGACAATTATCCATGAGATATACATGTTGAAGTGAAAAGCAACTGCTGAAAGTTATATCTTTCTTTGTGTTGTTTCAAAACTTTCTACTAAGAATTTATTGCCTTATGAGTTAACTCCTATGCAAGTCTTATTGATGCTTGTCTTGAAAGTATTATTCATGAAAAGTCTTTGCTATATGATTCAGTTGTTTAATCTTTGTCTTTACCATTGCTTCGAATCACTTCATTCACTACATATGCTTTACAATAGTATTGATCAAGATTATGATAGCATGTCACTTCAGAAATTATCATTGTTATCGTTTACCTACTCGAGGGCGAGTAGGAACTAAGCTTGGGGATGCTTGATACGTCTCAAACGTATCTATAATTTCTTATGCACTAGTAGGAAAACCCTTATAGGCAAAGCTTAGTTCTGTGGCGCACCAAAATAAATGCGCCACAGAAAGATTTTTTGTGGCGCACGAGGAAGAATGCGCCACAAAAATAAGCTATTTTTGTGGCGCACTACCGTGCGGTGCGCCACGTGAAATTATGTGGGGCCCACATCCTGCCACCACCAATAATTAGTGTAGGTATTTACGTGGCGCACATGACTTGCTGCGCCACGAAATAAGTGTTTCGTGGCGCACCTGCTCCGGTGCGCCACGAAGTAGTTGATTCACGTGGCGCACTTGTGCTGGTGCGCCACGAAATAGCGCCTTCTATAACCACCCGTACCCCCTCCCCCCGCCCGTACTTCTTCCTCCTCCACCCCTCTTCCTCTCCCTCGCGCGCCGCCGCCCGTACTTCTTCCTCCTCCACCCCTCTTCCTCTCCCTCGCGCGCCGCCGCCCGTACTTCCTCGTCCACCCCTCTTCCTCTCCCTCGCGCGCCGCTGCCTTCCATGGTGAGCGTGGCCGTCGTCGTCGCCGCCGCCGCCTCCTCCCTCCGCGAGGGCCGCATGCCGCCACGCTCCACCCATCCCCGCCACCGGCAGCACAAGCCGGCTGCGGCGTGGAGGAGGGGGGCGGCCGCCGCATGGAGGAGGAGGGGCCGGCTCCGCGTCAAGGAGGAGGAGCCGCCGCCCCTGCCATCATCGTCGACCTCCTCGTCCACCCCTACCCGGCCCCTCCCTCTTCCTCTACCCGGCCGCTCCTCCAACAGCATCGTCGGTGAGCTCCACCTCTCCCCTCCCCTCCCTCTTCCTCTCCCGTGCGGGCACAAAGTGCTCGACGAAATTACTTTGTCGGATTGAGTGATATGGCTACTGCTTGTTTGCTCTCCAAATTACCAAGTGATATGGCTACTTGCTTGTTTGCTCTCCAAATTACTTTGTCGGATTTAAATGTCCTCCGGATCATTTGCAATAGTCCGGTGCACTTGTTAATTATGCATTTCATTTATCCGGTTAGTTTAACTTGATTGATTAGATAAATGAGATGAACTGCTGAGCAGTAATGATCTCATGGATGGATCTGTATGTAGCTAGAGGGTTGCCAATCATTGATTGGGTACCCTAGCTCATGCGTCGAGCCCTATTGGGTTATGATGCGGTGGCTTAGTGAATGTTCCTATGGGTTTGAGGTAGCCCCGACAGCCTTTATGTTGTCCAAGGGTGGCTCCCCTTTACTCGTGGCTGTTGTTGTGACTCTCTCATGCTATCCGGTTGATCCATGACTAGATTACCAGTAGCTTTTGTCGTTGAAAACAAAATAGACATTTAAATGTCTATATTCGATGGTATAACTAGTCGTGTGGTGCTAGGTGAGTTTGGATGGCTAGTTAGGGATTAATCCATGTTGGATTTCTCTGGTAGTGTCACCATACTCGACATACCAATGTTCCCTTGGTGATTTCCTTCGGCTGATCTTCGGTTTGCTTCCACCAAATGGCTTAGTAGCCGGATGATGATACAAACTGGGTATTCTACCCATTTTGGCCTGGCAAGCATGTGGTGACTCACCGGCCTCGTGTGTGCTCGTTGGGCATGCACACTGCCCGGTGAGCTGTTTGGTCGTGTGTGTGTGTAGCCTGGCTTGGGACTTGGGTTGACTCCAATATTAAAAATGTCTCCCAAATATGGAGATAAACATTTTAACATTACCCCAATGATCTTCAAATGTTTTGCATGCTCTGTTAGGCCTTAATTGATGCCTTATGATCCAAATTACTATATTATTGGATTGAGTGATATGGCTACTGCTTGTTTGCTCTCCAAATTACCAAGTGATGAATATATAATCCCTTTGGAGCATCTGCCCCATGCTATATATGTGTATTTGACCATGCTTATGATGGATTTCTTTTAAGGACTCTAGCTAGATTAGAGGGGAAAAAGTTGCTGCTTTGTTGCCTATGATAATGGATCATAAAATGTTTCCCTTTGTCCCCTGGTTGCCTCCTTAATTGATGCCTTATGATCCAAATTACTATATTATTGGATTGAGTGATATGGCTACTTGCTTGTTTGCTCTCCAAATTACCAAGTGATGAATATATAATCCCTTTGGAGCATCTGCCCCATGCTATATATATGTGTATTTGACCATGCTTATGATGGATTTCTTTTAAGGACTCTAGCTAGATTAGAGGGGAAAAAGTTGCTGCTTTGTTGCCTATGATAATGGATCATCAAATGTTTCCCTTTGTCCCTGGTTGCCTCCTTAATTGATGCCTTATGATCCAAATGACCCAAGTCCCTTGCATGATCCCATTTGTCCCTAATGTTGCTTAAGATGAATAAATTCCCTCTAATCACCATTTGGAGATCAAGACTAGTTCTTGATTTCCATTAGCTAGACTCCAATATTAAAAATGTCTCCCAAATATGGAGACAAACATTTTAACATTACCCCAAGTGATTTACTTGTCGATGATTAGATGGTTGGTCGATCACTCGTACACTCGGGGTGGAGCAAGTGAGGCTTGGTGTGATGGCACAAATATCAATATCTTGTGCATCCTACCTAGCCTCACTTACTCCATCCCTGGATGTTAATATTTGTTTCGACCAACAAAGTATGAGGCATTCCATTTAGTTGATACCACTTGGCTCTTTCTTCCATTTTAGTGCCGATGATTAGAATGTTCGGTCAATCTGTACACTCGGGGTGTCGCTAGTGAGCCTGGTGTGATGGCACAAATATCAATCTCTTGTGCATCCTACCCGGCCTCACTAACGCCATCCCGGGATGTTCATATTTGTTTCGACCAACAAAGTATGAGGCATTCCATTTAGTTCATACTAGCTACTTCTTAATTGCATTGGCCTTTCTTCCATTTTAGTGCCGATGATTAGAATGTTTGGTCACCTATACGCCGCAATATACTTTGTAGACGAGCCCCCTTTCCCGGCCGCCGTTCCGTGAACGAGTCCTTGATGAGACAACAACGCCGACATGCCTCTCCGGCGCAGCACCACTTTTCTTCTCTCGCCGTCCGAGTACGTGAACGAGTCCTTAATGCCAAGACGGTGCCGGCCTCCCTAGCATCATGCCGACCTGTTGTCGCGCTTCAGGCCATGTCGATCATGCGCCCTGCACTCTTCGCCTTCTTGCCCGGTGAACGAATAGACTAATCGTTGGAATAAGGAAGCCGATGACGGCCAATCGCAATTTAATCTTGCGACCGGCTGTCATCGGTTTCCTTATTCCAACGATCAGCCTATTGGTTCACCGGGCAAGAAGGCGAACAGTGCGCGGCGCGGGACACACGGCTTGAAGCGCGGCAACACGGCCCGGCATAATGCTGGGCAGGCCGGCACGGTCTTTGCATCAAGGACTCGTTCACCGGACAGCGAGGGACCGGCGTGGTTATGCGCCGGAGATGCAGATCGGCGTTGTTGTGTCGTCAAGCACCCGTTGACTGAACGCCGACCGGGGAAAGGGGGCCCTTCCGCAAAGTATTTGTGTTGACCAACAATGTATGAGGCACATATTCTATTTTGTCATTCCATTTGCTTTGAGATTTTCAAAATGCCGATGATTAAAATGTTTGGTCACCGTACACTCGGGGGTGGCGTAAGTGAGCCTCGTAAGATAGCACAAATATCAATCTCTTGTGCATCCTACCCGGCCTCGCTTACACCATCCCTAAATGTTAATATTTGTGTTGACCAACAATGTATGAGGCACTTATTCCATTTTGTCATTCCATTTGCTTTGAGATTTTCAAAATGCCGATGATTAAAATGCTTGGTCACCGTACACTCGGGGCGGTGTTAGTGAGCCTCGTGTGATTGCACAAATATCAATCTCTTGTGCATCCTACCCGGCTCGCTAACTCCGTCCCGGAATGTTAATATTTGTTTCGACCAACAAAGTATGAGGCCCTTGTCATTCCATTTGCTTTGGTATTTTCAAAATGCCGATGATTAAAATGTTGGTCACCGTACACTTGGGGGTGGCGTAAGTGAGCTCGGTAAGATAGCACAAATATCAATCTCTTGTGCATCGGACTTGGTCTCACTTACGCCATCCCTAAATGTTAATATTTGTGTTGACCAACAATGTATGAGGCACTTATTCCATTTTGTCATTCCATTTGCTTTGACATTTTCAAAATGCCGATGATTAAAATGTTTGGTCACCGTACACTCGGGGGCGGCGTAAGTGAGCCTGGTAAGATAGCACAAATATCAATCTCTTGTGCATCGGACTTGGTCTCACTTACACCGTCCCCGAATGTTAATATTTGTGTTGACCAACAATGTATGAGGCATTTATTCCATTTCTCTTGTGCATCGGACTTGTTGGTCTCACTTTCTTCCATTTTCATCATAGTAGGAACTGGATGGAAGGACCCCGATGCAAGCGAGCCTCGGTGGGTAGAGATGACGGAGCAAAGGAGGAACCGGATGAAGACTACTTTGTATCTCGAAATTGTGAATTTTGTATGAATTAAGAGTTGTATGCAAAACATTTGACACTTGCCACTATATATGTATCTCGATCGGGCTCTAAGTAATGTGATGATGATGTCTATGTTATATCTGTGCAATGTACATGATATTTATATTATATCTGAATGTTGCTCGTATATAACCCGTGTATCCGTATTGTGTATCCGTATTGCTGTGTATAAACCGCATATGTATAGCAGAGCAGCACAAAATCGTGTATAATACAAGCAAATTCCGTGGCGCACTAAAAGCATTCGTGGCGCACGCTTTCCGTGGCGCACCTAAGAACAAGTGCGCCACGAAACCTTAATTCTGCGGCGCATGGGCAGGTGCGCCACAGAAACCTTATTTTTGTGGCGACGTTTCTGTGGCGCACCTCCCATGCGCCACAGAATCCATTTTTGGTGCGCCACTGATGAGGCTTTTCCTACTAGTGATGTTCCATGCTATTTTATGATGATACTCACATGTTTTATACACATTATATGTCATTATTATGC